>NC_088874.1:2494093-2729093 GCF_032884065.1 Artemia franciscana
CGTCACTCAGTATATTCTTATAAAATTTGTGCCAGATAGGATTATTTCTAAATACGAATCAAAAGCCGCCCGGAGAACTTTATGGTTGTCCAGGTTCGTGATGTTTATAACAGAGCCCCTGTCAGTTCCATTGGGATGGCGCTGTACACACAATTTTTGAGAATTGAATAAAAGTGACCAAATGCTGATTGCTGAGTAAGATCTGGAAACACATTCAAGCAGGAGCAGAAACAGTAGAACGCATTATTGTTTTGGGAGTATTTAGCAAATCTTGCAAATATTTATTTTCTGAGATGTTGTCTATTGATATAATTCTAGGCTTGAAAAATGAACTTGTTACATATGAGACTTAAGAGCCGTTCTGGCTGAGTGTTTGGCACACTGGCGTGGGAATTCTGTATCCAAGGGGCACGGGTTTAATCCCAGTTGTGACCAGTTATTTAGTTTGGGACGGGGGTCAGTGGCGTGACTACTATTTAAACAGTTAAAGTATTATGAGGTGAAAAACTTATATTAGTTTTAATGAACAATAATAAACCAAATAATATAGAGAAATTGGCAGAGACACGAAAAGTTATGGCATAGGTATGAAAGAAGACAAGAAAAACTCAATAATGAATAATAAGAAAAAAAGCACCAATAGTGATTTATAAGATAAACTTGGTAAAAAATTATGACATAATGTGCCAGTAGCGAAAGTGATTTTATTATGATAAAATTTAAATCTATTTGTAATACTTTAATGTTATCAAATACCTCGGATCAATTGGAAATCACAGTTGAATAAAGTAAAATTAATTAGGATTCCAAAGAAAATTGAAACTAGGTATTCACAGTGTAAACCTATATTTTGTTCGTGCTTTATATTAATGTGAGGTGTAGGAGTATAACTTTAAAACACCATAATTCTAGGGTTAAGGACAAAAATAATAAAAAATACACAATTTAATACTCTAGATGTAGATCAATAGCCATTTCGCGGTGAGGGAATTATAAAAATAAGCTTTAATAAACAAAAAATTTTTTTAAGAAAATATAAATTTAAAGGGGATTAGTCTGAATGATGAGGAAATCATTCTACAACGAGAAAGGGGATATGACATATAGGCCTGCACTTCCCCCTATAAAATTCAAACAAAATTCCTTATTTTATTCCCTAAATAAAATTCAAAATAAAATGTCTTATTTTATTTCCCTTTAAAATTCAAAATAAATTTCTTATTCTATTTCACTATAAATTCAAGCTTCCAAATTTGTTTCAATTTATTTTTTTGTTTTTGCAACAAAGAAAGGAAAAAATGTTTCTTCCTACACTTGTAAACAAGTATAATAAAATATCGAGTTTAAGTTAAACAGCTTTAGTGACCTCAATGCCTCCACATAATAGAAAGGTATGAGGAGGCGTAATACCTTTTTTTTTGTAAAGGACAAACGACGCAGAAACACAGGATATGGGCAGATACCAAAAGGGAGAAGTTTAGTTTTGAGTTAGTTGAGTTCCAACATTGATGCAGTATATTCAACATGTAAGACAACCAAAACTTAGCTTAACTTGAAGTTTGATGTACCTTATATGAAAATTTGTATGTAAGTATTGAAATAAGCTATCGTTTATTAATCGTCCTTGTTAATGATTCCAGGCACCAGGCACAATTCCCGTGATCTTTAAGTACGCTCTCAAGGGAATCTACACGACTTAGGAGACCCGGACATTACTATGATGATTCTGTCACTAAGAACATTGGGTATTATTAACCGTGTCCCTTAGTCCTAATTCCTCACTTATTTTTAACCCCCCCCCCCGTATTAACCGTGTCCCTTAGTCCTAATTCCTCACTTATTTTTAACCCCCCCCCCCCCTGTAACACTGGTAAACTTAAAAAATTACTATATTTTTGGTATTTCTCATTTCACTAACAATAAGAGTACTGCTAACATTGAACTATGAAATGCTCCTGAAACTGCGAAGAAACTGCGAAGAACTGCGGAATCGACGTCTATGACTTTCCAAATCTTGTCGAAGAAAAATAACACATACAATAGGTACTTTAACATTTTGCAGACTAAAATTGTGTAAAAATGGAAATATTTACCAATCTAGTGGTGCTAATGTGGAAAATCTTTTTTGAACTGGAGTTCGTCCGGAATGATGCAGACAATGTCTGTTGACCACGTACCTCTGGATATGGGGTTTCCCCTAACTAATCGCTCCGATCAGGGTGGCCTCAACCTCATGAGGTGGGTGGAGCCCACCCCAGGATTCTCAGTATCCAGGTAAATCCTGGCTCTAATCAGAATCCAGGCCTAGGGTCGGTTGGGCCTGCAGCCCTCCACCTGAAATCGATTGCAATGAATAGCTTAGCAACTGCCTCGGATGACCGATCTTCTTTTATCCCATCACGACCCTTGCTCGCCCCTGGACTGAGAAGTGACCAGCGTTTGAATCTCCTTGACCATGGTGGCCTCCGGATTGCCACCTGGAATGTATTGACATTGAACTTTCCCGGAGCAAAGACGCTTCTGGCGATGGAACTGAAGCGATTCCGCATCTCTATTGCTGGAATAACAGAAACCCACCTAGTCGGGAATGGGACTGATCCCATAGGTGAGGGATACCACCTTCTATGGTCTGGACAGACAACGACTAGGAGAAATGGGGTCGGACTAGTACTTGATAACAAGTCCATAAAGTGTCTACTGTCATTTACTCCCGTCTCGGATAGAATAGCTAATGCTCGACTGAGTCATAAGCAAGGAAAAATGACAGTCCTTGTCTGCTATGCTCCGACAAATGAAGCCGACGACGAAGCAAAAGAAACTTTCTACTCTGCCCTGGCTAATGAACTGTCCAAGATATCCCCCCACGATATTGTCATCCTTTTGGGTGATATGAATGCAACAGTGAGCGACAACCACGACCTATGGCGGCAAGTCATCGGACCAGTTATTCCGGACCCTCTAAATGACAATGGGCTAAGGCTCCTTCAACTGTGCAGCATGCATAACCTTGTCATTACGAACACGCTGTTCGCAAGGAAGGATATCCACAAATACACATGGTACAGCAACGACGGCCGTACCAAAAAAATGATCGACTATATCATTGTCTCACAGAGATGGAGATCCTCGATTAGTAACTGCAGGACGTACAGGTCAGCCGAGATTGGTAACACTGACCATCGCCTCGTTGTAGCTAATATGCGACTGAGGTTCCAAGCCCAGCGCTCGCAACCTAGACCGACCAAGATTGATGTCTCTCGTCTCTCCGATCAAGAGATACGGTCCAAGTATGCCATTGATGTCTCGAACCACTTCGACGCACTCCTGCCATTTGAAAGTTCTGAGGACGCATGGATCTCGTTTAAGAAGAATGTCCTGGAGTCAGCGACCGCAAATATTGGAAGGGCGAAGCGTGCTAAGAAAGCGTGGGTTCAGTTCGATACGCTTGACGTCATTGAGCAGAGACGCAAGGCAAGGCTTCTGGGCGACATGCCGACCTACAGGCGCCTCAATGGTGTCCGCAACAAGCTGATACAGCGAGACAAGAAACTGTTTGTGGGAAGGAAGGCAAACGAGCTGGAGGGCGCAGCCATGAAAGGGGACGTCGGGAGCCTCTACAAGCACCTCCGTGACCTCACAAGCGACAAAGCCCCCTCAGTTGCATCTGTTGTCTCTGCGGACGGCCAGCCACTTAGTGACGAGGCCGCTCAGGTCAGTCGATGGAAAGACCACTTCTCAAGTCTCCTCAATGCCGATGCTGTAGCACAGACTGACCAGGAACTCGCACGCCTAGCTGCCAGCACTCAGGAAGTGCCGTCAAACGAACCAGAGACTTCCTTCACGACAGCCGAAATCCACTCTGCTTTGAAACTTCTAAAGAACAACAAAGCGGCAGGCGTATGCGGAGTATCCGCTGAGCTCCTGAAGTATGCTGGACCGGCGATGTTACTTTGGCTGCAAATGCTGTTTTCCGTGGTGTGGCGCACAGAATGGGTCCCGAAGGACTGGCGACTTGGCATAATCCTGCCCCTTTGGAAGAGAAAGGGGAGCAAGAGCATCTGCTCTAATTACAGAGGTATAACCCTTCTCTCAGTCCCTGGAAAGCTCTTTGCCATGACCCTGCTAGACAGATGCACGAGTATCCTCCGAAGAAAAAGGAGAGTTCAGCAGGCCGGATTTACGCCAGGGAGGTCCACTGTCGAACAAATCTTCACTATGCGCCAGTTAATTGAAAAAACTAGAGAATTCAGGAGGAACGCATACGTGGCCTTCGTAGACTTCAAAGCTGCTTTTGACCCCGTCGATCGCAACTCTGTTTGGCTAATACTTAGATCGACGGGTCTACCAGATAAATATTGCAAGCTTTTTGAAAAGCTGTACGAAGAGACCGAGAGTTGCGTCCAAGTCAACGGAAAACGGAGCACGACATTCAATATCAAAACTGGCGTTCGCCAAGGGTGTGCCGCCGCCCCGGAATTGTTCAATTGTGTGATAGACTATGTGATGACAAGAACTACAAATCGCCTGCCCTTTGGTCTGCAGTTTGGAGATCGCATTCTGACGGATGCGGACTTCGCAGACGATCTTGCTCTCGTTGCCGACTCAATCGACCAGCTGACCGACGCTCTGGAAGTCCTGAAGGAAGAGAAAGCAAAAGTGAGGCTGAAAATCAACTGGCTCAAAACTAAGATTATGGCAATTGAACCCCCAGGTCCAGTATCGCACCCTGATACCATAACTGTCTGCGGAACACTTGTTGAAGTCGTTAAAAACTTCACTTACCTCGGCTCTGTGCTGTCCAATGATGGCTCCGTAGACGAAGAGGTATGCAGCCGAATATCGAAAGCCTCTTCCATCGTCGGTAGACTCAACAGTCTATGGAGAATGCCGCACATCTCAAGAAGTACGAAAATGCGAATCTATAACGCATCCGTAAGCTCCGTCCTGCTCTATGCGGCGGAAACCTGGCCCCTCAAATCAACCATCCTTAAAATGTTAGACGTCTGTCAGACAAAACAGCTTCGCCGGATCGAGGGATTCCGGTGGGATGATTTTGTAAGCAACGCAAGGCTGCTTACTCTCACCTCCCAGGTGCCATTCTCCGTCCAGATAGCGCAGAGGTCTCTCAGATGGTTCGGACACCTCCTACGAATGCCGACATCAACGCCAGCCCGAATAGTGTACGACTTCGACCCAAAAGCCCATGGCTGGTCTCGCCCGAGGGGCAGACCTCGGACAAGGTGGAAAGACAGCCTCGACAACTTCTTGGTGATGGCCAACATTGCAGTCGACGAGGCGCCTCATTTAGCAGCAGACCGGTCCGCCTGGAGAAGTCAAGTTGCGAAGCTCTCTACGCCGCACCCCATGCGGCAGGAGCCTTAAGTCAAGTAAGTCATACTCAATATGATCAGAGACGGATCTCACCTATTCATAAATATCATGTTTTACGTGTACCAAAAGAGTGAGCGGCATGAGATTTTTGTGACCCTTTTAACCTTGGTGGCCAAAAAGGAAATTAGTTGGAGAGCCTCATTCATTTTCGGCTGTTTTATAATCGTACGATTCAACGTAGTTGTCATGAGGAGGGCGACACAAGGACATTCGCAATGTAAGTTTGATAAATATTTTTTATCACTTAACTGTTTTTTGGTTATTTTAACTGTTCTGAGTGTTCCAAAATTTTTATTTTCGGATATAATATCAATGTTGAGCTATAAATTAGATTAACATGCCATTTGAGACCTTTTTTTTATGCTTTCAAAATATAAATATTGTTTTACACAAAAATTAAATGCGCCGTTTAAGATGATTCCATTTTATCTTATTTTCTGCAATTTAGATTGAGTTTTATTTTCTTTTACTCTCGGTTTTAGGCACAATATAGGCTATTAATCTTAAATACATAATAATTCACTGCGTGATAGATTAAATGGTATTAGATTAAGATATCTATCTATCTATCGATCTATCTATCTATCTATCTATCTATCTATATATATATACAGTCTTTCTTTTCTCCTTCTTTTTTTTTATGTGTTTGTGCTGTTGCATTGGTGATTTCTCTTTTCATGATAATAATTTGCTAATACTAAATATTGCCTAAAGATGACCAGTTGCGGATGTCAACCTTGTACCCGAGTCATAATCTTAATTTTAACCCGATGCTCCGTTCACATTGTTCCTTTAAAGTAATGATCTCGTGTCCATAAAAAGGATCTTAAAGTCGGGTGTTAAACGTGCTAGGAGTGGCCACATCGTGAGTCAGCAACCATGTATGGGTCCCAACATATGACATTT
Organism: Artemia franciscana; assembly: GCF_032884065.1. NCBI lineage: Eukaryota > Metazoa > Arthropoda > Branchiopoda > Anostraca > Artemiidae > Artemia > Artemia franciscana. The sequence continues at coordinate 2,500,391 of NC_088874.1, forward strand.
AGCATGCGGACCCATGTTGTATCAGCGCCATCTTTAACACACCTCAAGGTAAACTGTAAAAACTTAACCAGGTCTTGGAACGTTGTGGTTGTCACCATTTCAGAGGGATTAATTTAGCGCTCCTTTTTTTGATCATCATGTACTTACTCTACAATATCATTTCTGCTGTTCATTTGAGTGTTGTATATAACTACATACATATAAGGTGAATCCTTCATTACTAAGCCTCTTGATTATTACGATTTAAAGAAGGTATTGGACTAATAAAGAAGAAATTTCTTTATTTCCAATTCCTTTATATCTTAAATTCTTTTGAAGAGGCAAAGGTTTATATTTCCTTAGCTTTCTACGTTCTTTGGTTTTACCTTATTAGTAGTATATCAGAAATAATCCTATTATTTACTGTGCAAATTTATTTTTAGAAGAAACACCTCATGGCGGAGATAATTTAATTTGGAAGCGATTTGGCTATATGAAGGCTATTGGAGCAATTGGAGGCTTTGTAGCCCATGATAGTGAAACAAGCCGACTCAAGTTACTCCAGTCATTCATTCGTTAAAATATTACCTTCATTGCTATTCTCTGTTTTGGTTTTATTGGATCTCTTTTTTTTTATGGTGCTCCTTTGAATAACGCATACCACTTGTGAGTAAGAACGCATACCACTGGTGAATACCAAGTGTACCACTTGTGGAATACACCTGGTACTCCAACAAGTGGATTATGTCAGTTAAATGTCAGTTATATATAACAAGTTATATGTATGATATCCTTGCAAAATAACACAATATCAACTTGTCTATTAAAAATAAGGCAACATATTTAAATCAAATGTTGATTTTAAAAATTTTACAGAAAAAAAGGATTGACATTTGGAAGACTATGGTTGAAAAAATCCTTCGAATTACTTTCCAGTGTCCAAAATTTAATAATCGAGAAAAATCATTCTAATACTTTTATTGCAAAAATTATTGTAGATCAGTTAAGGAGATCATGTACAGTATCGAGATATCGAATCGCTTCGAGGCCCTTGGCTCACTTAATAGCAGCGAAGATCTCTGGAAGCATTTTAAATTGCAGACTAGTGAAGCAGCACAACTAGTGCTTGGCAAGAGGAGTTATCCAAAGAAATCGTGGCTAACTAATGAAACACTGCAAGAAATAGAGCAAAGACTGAAGGCAAGACTTCTTGGGGATATGACCACATATCGGAGGCTCAATGGAGTGCGGAACAGACTCATTCACCGGGATAGAACCCAGTTTGTTGCAAGGAAAGCCGATGAAATTGAGCTAGCTGCAAAAAAGAAAGACATGGGCAGCCTATTCAAGCATCTCCGAGACCTCACTGCAAATAAAACTCCCACCTTGGGTCCCGTCCTGTCAAGGGATGGTGCACTTCTCTCTGACGAAGGTTTTTGTCTTGAGCGGTGGAAGGACCACTTCTGTTCGCTCCTCAACAATACTGGTTCATCTGCGCCTCCTAATGATAGTCCCAGCCATTCTTGCAGTCAAAGACCTGGAAACAGATGTTCCTCCAGATGAGCCTTTCAGCCCCTCAGAAATTGGACATGCAGTAAAAAGACTCAAGAATAATAAAGCTGCGGGTATCTGTGGCTTAAACACAGAGCTGCTAATATATGGAGGTCCTGCAATGCTCCTGTTTCTACACACCCTGTTCTCTACAATCTGGCAAACAGAGATAATTCCTGAGGATTGGCGGAAGGGTGTCATCGTCCCCTTATGGAAGAGAAAAGGCTCGAGAAGCGACTGCTCCAACTACCGGGGAATAACCCTACTGTCAGTCCCTGGCAAACTGTTTTCAATGGTCCTGCTGGATCGATGTCGGAGCATCATTCGAAAAATCCGGCGACCGGAGCAAGCTGGTTTTATGTCGGATCGTTCAACCATCGAGCAGATTTTCACGATTCGACAAATAGTAGAGAAGACCACAGAGTTCCGACAGATAGCATTTAATGCCTTCGTTGACTTCCGTGCTGCATTTGACTCGGTCGATCGAAAAGCTCTTTGGCAGATCCTAGAGTTGACTGGCCTACCCGAGAAATATTGCAGACTTCTCAAGGCGCTGCACCATGGGACGGAGAACTGTGTACAAGTAAATGGTCGGCGCAGCCCGTTCTTTCAAATCACGACAGGGGTGCGCCAAGGATGTGCAGTGGCCCCAGAGCTCTTCAATGTCAATGTCATCATCAGCTTTGGGCTCAAATTCGGAGATCATACCATCACAGATGTCGATTTTGCCGATGACTTGGCCATTCTGGCAGACTCAATGGAGCAGCTGCTGGAAGCGCTCCGAATTCTGCGAGAAGAGGCTGCCATAGTAAGACTGCATATAAACTGGAACAAAACTAAAATTATGGCCATAGACCCGTCTTCTCCTGCTGTTAACTCTCCAGTTAGCCTGGACAGCACCACTAGCATCGAGGTTGTCAAAGACTTCACCTACCTGGGCTCCGTAATTTCTTCAAATGGCTCACTTCTCCCCGAGCAGAAGGCAAGATTATCTAAAGCGTCTTCTGTCATGGGTAGACTGAACCGTCACCTCTGGCGAAAACCAAATATCAGTCGCACAACGAAACTGCGGATCTTCAACGCTCTAGTCGGTTCTGTGATGCTTTACGGAGCTGAGACATGGCAAGCATCAGCTGCAACCCACAAGAAAATAGACGTATTTCATGCAAAGAGCCTGAGGAGGATTGAGGGCCTACGATGGTCTGGCTTCGTCAGCAATGAAAAGCTTCTGCAGCTCACAAAGCAGTCTTGGTTTTCGTCTCAAGCAGCCGAGCGAACCTTACGATGGTTCGGGCATCTGTTTCGAATACCACCACATCTACCCGCAAAAATGATCTATGACTTCGACCCAATCAAAGTTGGTTGGAAACGACCTCGAGGCCGACCGAAGAAACGTTGGTCCGACAGCCTGTCCGAGTTCTTAGCGATGGCAAACATCAGACAGGGAGAAGAGCAAATACTCACCATGGACCGAAGTGGGTTGAGGAGGCAGACGTCACTCTCCAAGCCGAACAGTGCCCGGCAGGAGACTTAAGTCAAGTTAAGGAGATTCGATACCAATTGAAACAGCCTATCGTGTCCATTATAAAAATTTATAGCTTGTTAGGCCAAACTATTGAGAATTGATTGAGTTATCTTGTCATAAATCATAGAGAATGGATGAGCGATACGAATAAAAGGCAGAAAACTAAATGCCGATAACTCTGTTTATTACAGTGACGTAGACATTGACAGTGACGTCATATCCGAAATTGACGAAGACAAACCTGATGACGCTGATGAAGATGACGGCAATTAAACAAGTTAAACAAGGATTTGTGCAGTTTTAGTTTGAATTTTAAATACAAATTTCTTTTTGTAGATCAGACCTCTAATATTTTAATATCCAAACGTTGGATTCTTTTTATTAATTTCATTAATCTCATTTATTTTATAGACTTAAACATCATTATCTCATTAATTTCAAATATTATCTCAGTATTATAGATCCCATTAATTTCAAGGCTCCTTCTATTTATGTAACAGCTATATATTTCTTCATGAATTTTCTCACCAAAATTCACAACATCAAAAAAATTAGCAAATTATTACACTGTCCATTATACAAATTCAGTAGTCAATTATCATGGAAATTCGAATAAATCAATGTAAAGAATTCCTTAGAGCTGCGATTATTACTTAAGCTTGCTTAGATCAAAGGCTATTGACTAGGTGATGAGAAGCCAAACTACAGCTCCAAGTTTTAAGGCGAATACACAAGGAAGGATGATTTCGATTCTGGACGCCCTTTACTCCGCTCTTGTGCAGTGGCATAGTTTGTTATAGTAAAGGGGGCAACTACGCTCCAGACCACAGTTTTTCCCCAAGCGAAAATTTTATGTCAACAAAAATCTTGTCGAAACTCAGATAGGCCTATTTAATTCAAGCATCCACGGAAACAGATCAGTGCTCTTTAGTATACCTTGCCTTCATGGTACTATATGACTCATTTTTCAATTGATCATTTTCACTTGACTTGGAAAAATCACCTCACTCCTCAGCTCACTTGGAATAATACCAGGTATTTTTGTTTGGAGCTTAGGATTTAGGGTGTTCCTTTTGTTATTTTGTTTTTCTGTGCTAAGATGCTTGCCTTTTCATAGTTTAATTTTGTTTTAGATGTGTGATTTTGGGATTTTTAGTTGGCTGTTTTTATAGTTTCTCTGTGTTTTTGACTTTTCAAGTTTCTGTTAAACTTTTCAGTCTTATATTTCCTTGGAAGGATTTCTCAGTTGTAAAAACCAACTACCCTAGCTGAATCAAAGACGTGAGACAAAAAAGGAAATTGAATATAGTGGAAATACAAAAGTAAAAAAAGAGTAACTGTTTGATGTTGCAGAATTACATTTTAAAAATCATTTCCTGGGTTTAAGTAGTTTGTGTTTTTGACTTTTCAAGTTTCTTTTAAACTTTTCAGTCTTATACATCCTTCCAAAGGTTTCTCTTTGTAAAAACCTACTAGCGTAGCTAAATCAAAGTTGTGATACAAAATAAGAAATTGAATATAGTGGAAAGACCAAAGTACGAAAGAGAGTACATCTTTGACGTTGCAAAATTGCATTTATAAAATCATTTCCTGGGTGGTAGGCTATGCACTTCTTTCTTTCGCTTATTATAATATATGTTAAATGAAGTTTCGTTGGTCAAACTAATAAGCTTTGTAAGGTGATTATACAAATTGTACTAGTGTAAGTTTTAGACATTTCATTCTCATCTTCTGACAGTAGAATCTCATTTCCCTTACTATTGACGGATATCATCACAAATATTATTCATGGAGTACCACCGAATTGACTACAAATTTCCACATACAATTTGTAAAATAATCAAAGTAGGAGACATTATTCCTTGTAGGTTTGTTGGATATTCAAGAGAAGTAATCCATATTACCCAAAATTACTACATTAACTAGACACTGGTAAACGCAAAATTGAAGTCTTCAAACAATGAACGGTTATATTTCAATAGATTAATGGGTGATTGTGGAAGTGTTGTCTCCTGGTTTAAGTTACCTGTACTGGGCTTTATAGTATTTTGTAGATGTGTAGCTTGAACCTTATAACGGGGACATTTAGTTTGCTATTATTTAGTATTTTTTTTACAGATTTTTTACGTTCCATGGGTTTGTTGTTTGAATCTCATGATCTTGGATATTTAGTTTGCAATTCCTAGAGTTTTTAACATGCTGAAAGTGAATTTATTTCAAAAATACGCCTGGGATATCCACTTGAGGGGTAAGATCCTTTCTGTGGTATGTTTTTTAGAATTCAAAAAGCAGATTAGTTTGTATTTTTTGTTTAACATGTTTGGTGCTTTGAAATTTTGGTGAATTCTGATGAAGACTTTGTTTAAAATTTCGGTTTTCTTTTTTCCATAATTTGACTTGTCCGTGCTTTCCTTGAATTTTTAGAAACTGTCCAAATAAAAAATCGTAGGTTTTGTTATGCTAAGTTGGCTGTTCAGTAGTTTCTGTGGTAGATTTCTTAGAATTTTGAATATGCCTGGTTTCAATAGTATAGTTTTGAATATTTTCTTTGCCTTTCTGCAATTACTATGGTAGATTTCTTATAATTCTAAAATGGATTTGAAATTATAATCTGCTATATTCCATGTTTGGACTAGTCAAAGCTCTCTTTGTCAATTTCAAGAAAGCCTAATGTTCCATTCCTTGCCTCGTCATTGTGTTCTTAGTTTTCAAAAGGTAGTTTAGTTCAAAATATTTGTTTGAAGTGACAACATAAGTTTGAAATTATTGTTTGTTTTCTTTCGTGATATTTGAAACCTGATTAAACCGGTGTTGAGATACTGAAAAAAAACAGAAAAAAAGGTAACTACAAACATTAATTTTCTAACATGAGTATATCATCTTCATTTCGTATTTCTAAAACATCAGAAGAAAATTTCTTTTGTTATAAGTATATTTAATGGCATTTTAAGATATAAGAAAATAAATTTAAAAAACTACGTAAACAAAGAAAGAAAATGTGTCACTACAAAAAAATATTTTTCTAATAGAAAAAATCATGATTTATATATGTATTTGATCTTCAATTCATTTTTCGAAAATATTAAAATTTTTCGAAAAGATAAACTTAAACAAAGTATAACTCGTATATTCGAAGCATTTTTCCGAAAGAGTAAATATAAAAGATCGACAAGTTTAATCCCAATAGTAGGGGAGCTTGCTTCTCGTCTATTCAGTTTGTCCACCGAAGAAGATTTAAATATATTAAGAGATAATGTTAAAAGGCTCAACACAGCCATGAATACAACAGTACATGTACAAAAAATACAAGCAAGTGTCGCCAACTATCAAAAAGAAAAGACCAGCAGGCTTAGCACGCTGCAGTGGAAGAGATAGGCCATTTTATTTTATTTAGGAGCTGTGTCCCTTATTACAAGATTGAATCTGATATTCGTCACTCTTGGGCTAAATGAAGCCAAAATTGACACATTGATGATCCCTTTTTTGATTGTTGGAAATATTTAGAAGATTGCAGCAGGAATTTTGGCTGATAAGAAGAAAAATTTGAAAATCCTAATTGTGGTGATGCTCCTCAGAAGTTCCATTGCACTTTCTGTGCCCTTCTTTCTTGGTGCCTTGCAGTGCTCGCCTTGTGTTCAATTTGGCGATCCATGCAATCTATGCGAGAATTCAAACAATGTGACCGCAGATGTTCATAACCACCTATCAGATGACTCCACAAAATTTCGGACAATATCACTCATCAGTGGAATTATCGGATGTGCATTTTCATCTGTTCAGGTCCTGTCGGATTGCTGGGCACTGAAGACTCTGAGAGAAGAAACACCTCAAGGCCGAGATAGTTTAACTTGGAAGAAATTTGGCTATATGAAGGCTATTGCAGCAATTAGAGGCTTTTTAGCCATGTTAGTGAAACAAGCCGACTCAAGCTACTCCAGTGATGCATTCACTAAATTATTAGCATATATGATATTCTCCGTTTTCGTTATGGTTGATCTCTTTTTTTTATGGTGCTCCTTTCAAGAACGCATACCACTGGCTGATGGCGTTCACTGTAAGTGCTCACTGTAAGATGCGATTTTCCTGGGTCATTCAAAACAAGTCTCTATGTTGGATTAGTATTCCAATACATGCTTGGAGAAGGCGTTTCGTTTGTGTTGTCTGGTTTCACAATCCTACGGGCCGCGCCAAATGTTACAGAAACTGAATGCACCCCGATAACAGAAGTGGAAGAAACATTCCCCACGTCAAACCCCACGACTACTGACCAACAATCAATAGAGTTAGACACCTAAATGTCTGAAATTACTACAGAAACTATCCCTAGTGTATTGATACCAAATAACAACGATGAAATTTTAATAAGAGTAAGGCAACTATACAGATCCGCTAGTTGGATATGGACTTCTACAAAAAAAAGGAAGAATTCAACTTAGATGGCAAATCCGTTTTGTCGACACCGACTATGGTAAAACACAATGTATGGATGGAGACAAAAAATGCCAAGATAAAAATCACTGGAGAGAATGTTGGACTATAGACAGTAAAAAAAAACTTGGGCATGACTGGCCATACCAGCTGACGAGCCAGCTAAAAATGAATTAGAACCCCTCCCGGAATTAACCATGGAAGATGCTCACAAAATATCAACTTATCAGGTATTCCTCGTATTATATAGATAAAGGGTTGGAAGCGTTATTTAGACTATTCAATACAGAAATACAAAAAGGTAAACAAAGCACAACTCATATATTTGAAGTATTTTTCCGAAGGAGTAAATATAAAAGATCGACAAGTTTAATCCCAATAGTAGGGGAGCTTGCTTCTCGTCTATTCGGTTTGTCCACCGAAGAAGATTTAAATATATCAGGATTTGGCTATATGAAGGCTATTGGAGCAATTGGAGGCTTTGTAGCCCATGATAGTGAAACAAGCCGACTCAAGTTACTCCAGTCATTCATTCGTTAAAATATTACCTTCCATTCCTTGACAACACAACGAAACGCCTTCTCCAAGCATGTATTGGAATACTAATCCAACATAGAGACTTGTTTTGAATGACCCAGGAAAATCGCATCTTACAGTGAGCACTTACAGTGAACGCCATCAGCCAGTGGTATGCGTTCTTGAAAGGAGCACCATAAAAAAAAAGAGATCAACCATAACGAAAACGGAGAATATCATATATGCTAATAATTTAGTGAATGCATCACTGGAGTAGCTTGAGTCGGCTTGTTTCACTAACATGGCTAAAAAGCCTCTAATTGCTGCAATAGCCTTCATATAGCCAAATTTCTTCCAAGTTAAACTATCTCGGCCTTGAGGTGTTTCTTCTCTCAGAGTCTTCAGTGCCCAACAATCCGACAGGACCTGAACAGATGAAAATGCACATCCGATAATTCCACTGATGAGTGATATTGACCGAAATTTTGTGGAGTCATCTGATAGGTGGTTATGAACATCTGCGGTCACATTGTTTGAATTCTCGCATAGATTGCATGGATCGCCAAATTGAACACAAGGCGAGCACTGCAAGGCACCAAGAAAGAAGGGCACAGAAAGTGCAATGGAACTTCTGAGGAGCATCACCACAATTAGGATTTTCAAATTTTTCTTCTTATCAGCCAAAATTCCTGCTGCAATCTTCCAAATATTTCCAACAATCAAAAAAGGGATCATCAATGTGTCAATTTTGGCTTCATTTAGCCCAAGAGTGACGAATATCAGATTCAATCTTGTAATAAGGGACACAGCTCCTAAATAAAATAAAATGGCCTATCTCTTCCACTGCAGCGTGCTAAGCCTGCTGGTCTTTTCTTTTTGATAGTTGGCGACACTTGCTTGTATTTTTTGTACATGTACTGTTGTATTCATGGCTGTGTTGAGCCTTTTAACATTATCTCTTAATATATTTAAATCTTCTTCGGTGGACAAACTGAATAGACGAGAAGCAAGCTCCCCTACTATTGGGATTAAACTTGTCGATCTTTTATATTTACTCTTTCGGAAAAATGCTTCAAATATACGAGTTATACTTTGTTTAAGTTTATCTTTTCGAAAAATTTTAATATTTTCGAAAAATGAATTGAAGATCAAATACATATATAAATCATGATTTTTTCTATTAGAAAAATATTTTTTTGTAGTGACACATTTTCTTTCTTTGTTTACGTAGTTTTTTAAATTTATTTTCTTATATCTTAAAATGCCATTAAATATACTTATAACAAAAGAAATTTTCTTCTGATGTTTTAGAAATACGAAATGAAGATGATATACTCGTGTTAGAAAATTAATGTTTGTAGTTACCTTTTTTTCCGTTTTTTTTCAGTATCTCAACACCGGTTTAATCAGGTTTCAAATATCACGAAAGAAAACAAACAATAATTTCAAACTTATGTTGTCACTTCAAACAAATATTTTGAACTAAACTACCTTTTGAAAACTAAGAACACAATGACGAGGCAAGGAATGGAACATTAATAGAAGAAGATTTAGAAGAAGATTTAAATATATCAGGAGATAATTTTAAAAGGTTCAACAGAGCCATGAATACAACACTACGTGCACAAAAAATACAAGCAAGTATCGCCAACTATCAAAAAGAAAAGACCAGCAGGCTTAGCACGCTGCAGTGGAAGAGATAGGCCATATTATTTTATTTAGGAGCTGTGTCCCTTATTACAAGATTGAATCTGATATTCGACAATCTTGGGCTAAATGAAGCCGAAATCGACACATTGATGATCCTCTTTTTGATTGTTGGAAATATTTGGAAGATTGCAGCAGGAATTTAGACTGATAAGAAGAAAAACTTGAAAATCCTAATTGTGGTGATGCTCCTTATAAGTTCCATTGCACTTGCTGTGCCCTCCTATCTTGGTGCCTTGCATTGCTCGCCTTTTGTTCAATTTTGTGATCCATGCAATCTATGCGAGAATTCGACCAGTTTGAAATTATTGTTTGTTTTCTTTCGTGATATTTGAAACCTGATTAAACCGGTGTTGACATACAGAAAAAAAACGGAAAAAAGGTCACTACAAACATTAATTTTCTAACATGATTATATCATCTTCATTTCGTATTTCTAAAACATCAGAAGAAAATTTCTTTTGTTGTAAGCATATTTAATGGCATTTTAAGATATTTATTTAAGAAAATAAAGTTAAAGAAACTACGTAAAGAAAGAAAGAAAATATGTCACTACAAAAAAATATTTTTCTAATAGAAAAAATCATGGTTTATATATGTATTTGATCTTCAATTAATTTTTCGAAAACATTAATATTGAATTTATTTTGTTTTAAGTATATTTAATTTCATTTTAAGACATAAAATTAAGTTGAAAATTTCGAGGTCCCACAAAAGATTGATAACTTTTGTGGGACCAAAAGTTGAGGGGGGGCCTTTGGGGCTCCTTGAGGTGGGACATGGATGACCATAAGTTCCCTCTAAGAGTCCATTCGAAATAAAATAAAACCGAATGTTTAACTCTAGTTCTTTGGGTCCGCTGTCTTAAATAGTATAAGCGGATTATGCAAATCTTGGTGCTGATATGAATATGCAGATTATTTCCCCTCTGGAATATAGGCAATATTTACCGGCTGGCTCCATGGGAAACCTAGTTGCTAGGTCACCCTCCTTGTGTAAAAAGAGGGGTAGTAATTTCTTTAGTCGACAAAATTTTAAAAATATGTTCACGTAATCATGTAAAATCCAAATTAGACTATGTTAAAGATATTCTATTCTGCAATGGCTACCCAATCAACCTCATTGAAAATATAATAGATAGACGATTAAAAAAGACAAAACAGGAAGACAGGAAGCCCGTCCCCCATGATTCAGGTACACTGGCAATTGAGAAAAAAACTTTCCCTACATTACCATACGTCTCAAAACTCAGCGACAAACTTGGAAAATTTTTAAAAAGACATAATCTCTCTGTTTGTTTTAAAACTGAACAAAAAGTTGAACATTTTTTCAACTCGGTAAAGAATAAAACGGACCCCATACTAGGTAGTGGTGTCTACAGAGTCCCCTGTTCATGTGGAAAATTTTACATTGGAAGGACCAATCAACAACTAGGGGAACAATTGCAAGAACACAAAACTTCAATAGATAAGTCCCTGAGATTGGAAAATAAAAATGACAACTTTGATTCAGCTCTGGCCCAGCATATATGCGAAAATCCTGCCCATTTAGTTCTTTTTGAAGAGGCAACTTTAATATGTACTGTAAATGGTCTACCGCAATCTTTCAAAGAGGCTATTGAGATAAAAAGAAAACATATAAATATAAATTTGGCTATAAATAGAGACACGGGAGATATTTCCTTAAGCCCAATTTATAATAATTTAATGTTAAAAGACTCTATGAATACTTCCGCTCAGTCTAATTTAAGACAACCTGTCCGCATAACTAATGAAAACCGACATTATAGACAGGCGAAATCTGTTGCAAGGCAAAGGATACTTATTCAATCTAATTGGTAACTTCTCTTTCATTGATTTAAACTTGGTTTTTTGTTGGTTGAGTCAGTCTTCCTCTCGTGTAGTTCACTAATATAGTTTAGATTTTGCTGTTTTTTTCTTTCTTTGTTTTTTCTTTTGAAGCACTGAGGACGACTTGGCGGAGGTCCTTGTCAAAATATTTGCTTGTCTTTCATATTTAGCTACTGGCTGATAAAATCCTTGTTTTTTCGCCTATTTGTTTTTTCTCTTTTCATCTTTTATTCCCTTTCTTTGTTTTCATACGTCATGCATAGCCAGTATGGTCTCAAAACGTATCTAGTTGCTAAGGAGGCTCATGACTAGATCTAGTTGCTAGGGGATGTCAGGAATATGCAAATCACGTGCCACTGAAATATGCAAATGAGGAGATCTTGGGAGTATAGGCAATCTGGTTGCTAAGAATGGTCACGACTGGATTTAATTGTTAAGTAAACTGTCTATGAAAATTCTGTCTTCATGGGCCCATTTTCCCCATACTACTCTTTTCACCTTATCTGTCTCTACTGAAGCTTCTTTTCCAGGCCAATTTTCTTTCAGGCGCTTCGTTTCTGTTATATTTTTGAAGATGGAGATTAATTATAATAAGTTTACCAATTGTTATTGCAAGAATAATTATTTTAAAATAAGCCTTTTTTCAGCTCATGGAGCAAGGTTAGCCTTCTCCAAGAGAAGACAACATTTTTTCAGAAGAGAAAAGGTGATTGGAGTGGTGACAATTGAAGATGTCATACCACAAATTCACTGTATGTATTTCTTTTTTTTCTTTTTTATACATCAGCTTTCCCCTTTCTTTATGCAAGATTTTGTTTAGTTTTTTGTGTACGTTTCCATTCTGGTAACTGATTTTTACCCGAATCTGGTTCTTCAACTGAACCAGAATATTTTCCAATCTTTTTCAACTGAATCTGAAAATCAGAAGATCAGGAATGTTAGATCTTTTTCTTAAAGAATCACAACAACAAGATATTCCTGACTCTTATGAAGCTTTAATAGGAAGAACAAAAAGAGAAACATTTATTGACCTGCGAAATGATCTATGGTTATTTACTGTACCCAAAAAGACAGTCGGAACTCTATCCTGCTACAACAATATTTTGAAAATTGACCCAATTATTGATCTGAGAAAGTCTTACAGGACATTGGAACAAGAACCAATAAACAAGGTTGCGGGACTTGTAAGAGACAATTGTGCAAACACCCTTAATCAAAATAAGCACAAACATTATAAGCCCGAATGTAATAAACTTTCAAGGAATAAATCTGTCATTCATAATCCCAAATTTAAACAATGAGGAATAAAAAACCTTCTTCTGGCCATAAATTGAAAAATCAAAAGGTACAATGCCATTATCAAAAATATAGGAGGTATTAGATCTACAAATACCAGTCTTCCCTAATGAAGACCAAAGATTAAAATACGTGGAAAATCAATATGGACTATTTTCACCAAATTCCTGATACAATATTATAATTACTAAATTTCTAGTATTTCATATCTCACTGACAATAAGGCACTGCTAACATCAAACTATGTGAAACTATGAGACTGAAAAGAGGAAAGCCCAAACACGACACAGTTGATACACAGGAAATGCAACAATTAAACCCCGCTGCAGCCAATGATATCTAAGCCCTCAGAGCTGGTAGGATATAGCAATACAAGGGAATTAAGAGGTCGTCTCCTTGATTTTCTAATATCCTTTACCTAAAGTAAAGAAATATTGCTGATGTATATTGTTTGAAAGCTACGACACAATATGTTGTGTTTCTATTGGACATAATCATGCATCAGAAACATAAAACATTTGGCAGTAAATATTATATGTGAAATTAAGACCTCCAACATTTGCCAAGTATTTCAATATTTTTTTTAGAACTGTGCTCTTGTATTCACAGCCATGATATGTAGTTAATAGCAATATGATAATGGTTAATAAATTACTCATTACTGAATGCTATATACATTGTTATTATAATAATGTTATGTATTATTATGAGTAAATTTCTTATTAAGAATGTGATCCTGACAAGAATTTTTTTTATGGGAACTGGCATACTATGGCACTGACCAACGACGCATGATGGTCAAAATCAAGAATCGAGTAACATCTATTGCTATGATTTATCAACCACCGAAGAATGCCGAAATTCAAACATCTGATGTTTCACCCAACAGTAATCAACGAAGACAGAACATCTCAGTAATACCAGTCGTATAGAAGAAAGTACCAACTATCATTCTATAATTATACCTAATCCCATACCAGTCCAAAAACGGCAAAGCCAAGCAGACTTGAGAAAATTCACTGAAAACATACATAAATTAATATCGAACCAATGCTGATCCAATGATCCATTATTCCTATTGCTGTTTTACACCAGTTCAATTTTAATCACAATCCTGAATGATGGGATTCTGAAACTTGATGTTGCAAAGCTAAGAAAATTAAAAAATGAGGAAGATGAAAGGCCCGAGATGTCATGAAAGTTTTAGAATAGGGCTACCCGGTAACTTGGTTATTTTTTATACTAGATATTACTACAATTTATTTTTTGCTTCTTATAGTTTACCATATTTTGGTTTACTATGTATATTCAGCGAACAAAATAAACAAACTTTAGTCGTCACTCAGTATATTTTTATAAAATTTGTGCCAGATAGGATTATTTCTAAATACGAATCAAAAGCCGCCCGGAGAACTTTATGGTTGTCCAGGTTCGTGATGTATATAACACAACCCCTGTCAGTTCCATTGGGCTGGTGCTGTACACACACTTTTGGAGAATTGCATAAAAGTGATCGTGATGTATATAACACAACCCCTGTCAGTTCCATTGGGCTGGTGCTGTACACACACTTTTGGAGAATTGCATAAAAGTGACCAAATGCCGATTGCTGAGTAAGATCTGGAAACACATTCAAGCAGGAGCAGAAACAGTAGAACGCTTTATTGTTTTGGGAGTATTTAGCAAATCTTGCAAATATTCATTTTCTGAGATGTTGTCTATTGATATAATGCTAGGCTTGAAAAATGAACTTGTTACATATGAGACTTAAGAGCCGTTCTGGCTGAGTGTTTGGCGCGCTGGCGTGGGAATTCTGTGTCCAAGGGGCACGGGTTTAATCCCAGTTGTGACCAGTTATTTAGTTTGGGACGGGGGTCAGTGGCGTGACTCTGTAAGCTCAGCCAAAGTCAGCCCAGCTCTAAATTAGTACATGGAGAAATCTGGGGAAGGTAAGCAGGAAGGGTGTGTGAAAGTACAGGATGGTTGGCCCCAAAACCCCTATTGCACTTCCTGGCTGAAAGGCTATGAAACGGAGATCAGCACACCGATGTGGACCTTAAGGGTCTAGTTCCGTCTTACTACTACTACTATTTAAACAGTTAAAGTATTATGAGGTGAAAAACTTATATTAGTTTTAATGAACAATAATAAACCAAATAATATAGAGAAATGGGCAGAGACACGAAAAATTATGGCATAGGTATGAAAGAAGACAAGAAAAACTCAATAAATGAATAAAAAGAAAAAAAGCACCAATAGTGATTTATAAGATAAACTTGGTAAAAAATTATGACATAATGTGAAAGTAGTGAAAGTTATTTTATTATGATAAAATTTAAATCTATTTGTAATACTTTAATGTTATCGAATACCTCGGATCAATTGGAAATCACAGTTGAATAAAGTAAAATTAATTAGGATTCCAAAGAATATTGAAACTAGGTATTCACAGTGTAAACCTATATTTTTGTTCGTGCTTTATATTAATGTGAGGTGTAGGAGTATAACTTTAAAACACCATAATTCTAGGGGTAAGGACAAAAATAATAACAAATATACAATTTAATACTCTAGATGTAGATCAATAGCCTTTTCGCGGTGACGGAATTATAAAAATAAGCTTTAATAAACAATAAAATTTTTTAAGGAAATATAAATTTAAAGGGGATTAGTCTGAATGATATATAGGCCTGCACTTCCCCCTATAAAATTCAAACAAAATTCCTTATTTTATTCCCTGAATAAAATTTAAAATAAAATGTCTTATTTTATTTCCCTGTAAAATTCAAAATAAATTTCTTATTCTATTTCACTATAAATTCAAGCTTCCAAATTTGTTTCAATTTATTTGTTGTTTTTGCAACAGTGAAAGGAAAAAATGTGTCTTCCTACACTTGCAAACAAGTATAATAAAATAGCGAGTTTAACTTAACCAACTTCAGTGACCTCAATGCCTCCACATAATAGAAAGGTATGAGGAGGCGTAATACCTTTTTTTGTAAAGGACAAACGACGCAAAAACACAGGATATGGGCAGATACTAAAAGGGAGAAGTTTAGTTTTGAGTTAGTTGAGTTCCAGCATTGATGCAGTATATTCAACATGTAAGACAACCAAAACTTAGCTTAAGTTGAAGTTTGATGTACCTTATATGACAATTTGTATGTAAGTATTGAAATAAACTATCGTTTATTAATTGTCCTTGTTAATGATTCCAGGCACCAGGCACAATTCCCGTGATCTTTAAGTACACTCTCAAGGGAATCTACACGACTTAGGAGACCCGGACATTACTAAGATGATTCTGTCACTAAGAACATTGGTATTATTAACCGTGTCCCTTAGTCCTAATTCCTTACTTATTTTCCTCAACCCCCCCCCCCCCGTAACACTGGTAAACTTTAAAAATTAATATATTTTTGGTATTTCTCATTTCACTAACAATAAGAGTACTGCTAACATTGAACTATGAAATGCTCCTGAAACTGCGAAGAAACTGCGAAGAACTGCGGAATCGACGTCTATGACTTTCCAAATCTTGTCGAAGAAAAATAACACATACAATAGGTACTTTAACATTTTGCAGACTAAAATTGTGTAAAAATGGCAATATTTACCAATCTAGTGGTGTTAATGTGGAAAATCTTTTTTGGATTGTACTTATGTTGTTTAGAACTTTGGTTCTATTTGATCCAAACCATACTCAATGTGATCAGAAACGGATCTCACCTATTCATAAATATCCTGTTTTACGTGTACAAAAAGAGTGAGCGGCATGAGATTTTTGTGACCCTTTTAACCTTGGCGGCCAAAAAGGAAATTAGTTGGAGAGCCTCATTCATTTTCGGCTGTTTTATAATCGTACGATTCAACGTAGTTGTCATGAGGAGGGCGACACAAGGACATTCGCAATGTAAGTTTGATAAATATTTTTAATCACTTAACTGTTTTTTGATTATTTTAACTATTCTGAGTGTTCCAAAATTTTTATTTCCGGATATATTTTCAATGTTGAGCTATAAATTAGATTAACATGCCATTTGAGACCTCTTTTTATGCTTTCAAAATATAAATATTGTTTTACCCAGAAATTAAATGCGCCGTTTAAGATGATTCCATTTTATCTTATTTTCTGCAATTTAGATTGAGTTTTATTTTCTTTTACTCTCGGTTTTAGGCACAATATAGGCTATTAATCTTAAATACATAATATTTCACTGCGTGATAGATTAAATGATATTGGATTAAGATATCTATCTATCTATCTATATATATATATATATATATATATATATATATATATATATATATATATATATATATATATATATATATATATATATATATATATATATATATATATATATATATATATATATATATATATATATATATATATATATATATATATATATATATATATATATATATATATATATATATATATATATATATATATATATACAGTCTTCCTTTTCTCCTTCTGTCTTTTTTTATGTTTGTGCTGTTGCATTGGTGATTTCTCTTTTCATGATAATAATTGGCTAATACTAAATATTACCTAAAGATGACCAGTTGCGGTTGTCTTCCTTGTACCCGGGTCATAATCTTAATTTTGACCCGATACTCCATTCACATTGTTCCTTTAAAATAATGATCTCATGTCCATAAAAAGGATCTTAAAGTCGGGTGTTAAACGTGCTAAGAGAGGTAGCCACATCGTTTAGTTCAAAATATTTGTTTGAAGTGACATAATACGTTTGAAATTATTGTTTGTTTTCTTTCGTGATCTTTGAAACCTGATTAAACCGGTGTTGACATACAGAAAAAAAAACGGAAAAAAGGTCACTACAAACATTAATTTTCTAACATGAGTGTATCATCTTCATTTCGTATTTCTAAAACATCAGAAGAAAATTTCTTTTGTTATAAGTATATTTAATGGCATTTTAAGATATAAGAAAATAAAGTTAAAAAAACTGCGTAAACAAAGAAAGAAAATGTGTTACTACAAAAAAAAAATTCTTCTAATAGAAAAAATCCTGATTTATATATGTATTTGATCTTCAATTCATTTTTCGAAAATATTAATATTAAATCTATTTTGCTTTAAGTATATTTAATTTCATTTTAAGACATAAAATTAAGTTGAAAATTTCGAGGTCCCACAAAAAGTTGAAAACTTTTGTGGGACCAAAAGTTGAGGGGGAGCCTTTGGGGCTCCTTGAGGTGGGACATGGATGACCATAAGTTCCCTCAAAGAGTCCCATTTCAGAGTCCCCATTTTTTAATTCCCCATTTTTCCACCATCGGCGATCATTTTTAATTCCCCATCGGCAATGCCGCTATGACAGCAATCGTTTCTTCTGTTTTAGGAGTATTTAGAAGAATTTTTATGGATATCGTAAGGAGAACTGTTTATGTGATTTTTTAATTGAAAAATTTTTGGACATTAAAATTCTCGAAAATCTTGCCTTATGAACCTAGCTTTTTTTATTTTTATGGCACTTGGTATTAAGCAAGTGACATATAGCGATCGCAAATTCTGTTGGTCTGTCTTTCTGTCCTGGTTTTGCTACTTTAGGCACTTCAAGGTAAGCTAGGACGGTGAAATTCGGCAGACGTATCAGACACCGGATCAGATTAAATTAGAAACAGCCGTTTTCCTAATTTGACCATCTGGGGGGGGAGTTGGGGCCGGTTAATTCTGAAAAAATAAAAATAAAAATTCAAAGTCCCCATTTTTTTAATTCCAATTCCTTTATTTCCTAATTTCTTTTGAAGAGGCAAAGGTTTATATTTCCTTAGCTTTCTACGTTCTTTGATTTTACTTTATTAGTAGTATATCAGAAATAATCCTATTATGTACTGTGTAAATATATTTTTAAAGACGGAGAGAATGTAAACTGGAAGAAATTTGGTTTTATGAAGGCGTTTGGAGGCTTTTTAGCCATGTTGGTCAACGAAGGCGACATAAGTTGCTCCAGTAATCCGTTTGTTAGAATAATTCCTTCATTGGTGTTTTTAATTTTTTTTAGTGAATCCTTCGTTATTAAGCCTCTTCATTATTACGATTTAAAGAAAGTATTAGACTGGTAAAGAAGAATTTTTTTTTAATTCCAATTCCTTTATTTCCTAATTTCTTTTGAAGAGGCAAAGGTTTATATTTCCTTAGCTTTCTACGTTCTCTGGTTTTACTTTATTAGTAGTATATTAGAAATAATCCTATTATTTACTGTGCAAATTTATTTTTAAAGACAGAGAGAATGTAAACTGGAAGGAATTGGTTTTATGAAGGCGTTTGGAGCGATTGGAGGCTTTTTAGCCATGTTGGTCAACGAAGGCGACATAAGTTACTCCAGTAATCCGTTTGTTAGAATAATTCCTTCATTGGTGTCCTTTTTTTATTTTTTTTTTTTAGTGAATCCTTCGTTATTAAGCCTCTTCATTATTACGATTTAAAGAAAGTATTGGACTAATAAAGAAGAGATTTTTTAATCCAATTCCTTTATTTCCTAATTTCTTTTGAAGAGGCAAAGCTTTATATTTCCTTAGCTTTCTACGTTCTTTTGTTTTACTTTATTAGTAGTATATCAGAAATAATCCAATTATTTACTGTGCAAATTTATTTTTAAAGACGGAGAGAATGTAAACTGGAAGAAATTTGGTTTTATGAAGGCGTTCGGAGCGATTGGAGGCTTTTTTTAGCCATGTTGGTCAACAAAGGCGACATAAGTTACTTCAGTAATCCATTTGTTAGAATAATTCCTTCATTGGTGTTTTTTATTTTTTTTTAATGAATCCTTCGTTATTAAGCCTCTTCATTATTATGATTTAAAGAAAGTATTGGACTAATAAAGAAGAGATTTTTTAATTCCAATTCCTTTATTTCCTAATTTCTTTTGAAGAGGCAAAGGTTTATATTTCCTTAGCTTTCTACGTTCTTTGGTTTTACTTTATTAGTAGTATATCAGAAATAATCCTATTATTAAAGACTCGTTATTAAACACCTCATGGCGGAGATAATTTAATTTGGAAGCGATTTGGCTATATGAAGGCTATTGGAGGCTTTGTTTTTTATGGTGCTCCTTTGAAGAACGCATACCACTGGTGAGTAAGAACGCATACCACTGGTGAGTACCAAGTGTACTACTTGTGGAGTACAAGTTATATGTCAGATATCCTTGCAAAATAACACAATATCAACTTGTCTATTAAAAATAATGCAATATATTTACTTCAAATGTTGATATTAAAAGTTGTTCTTAAAAAAGGATTGACATTTGGAAGATTATGGTTGAAAAAAAAATCCTTCGAAATACTTTCCAGTGTCCAAAATTTTGTAATCGAGAAAAATCATTGTAGATCAGTTAAGGAGATTCGATACCAAAAGAAACAGCCTATCGTGTCCATTATAAAAATTTATAGCTTGTTAGGCCAAACTATTGAGAATTGATTGAGTTATCTCGTCATAAATCATAGAGCATGGATGAGCGATACGAATAAAAGGCAGAAAACTAAATGCCGATAACTCTGTTTATTACAGTGACGCAGACATTGACAGTGACGGCATATCTGAAATTGACGATGAAGAAATAGATGGGGATAAAAATGACGGCAATTAAACAAGTTAAACAAGGATTTGTGTAGTTTTAGTTTGAATTTTAAATACAAATACAAATTTCTTTTAGTAGATCAGACCTCTAATATTTTAATATCCAAACGTTGGATTTTTCTTATTTATTTCATTAATCTCATTTATTTTATAAACTTAAACATCATTATCTCATTAATTTCAAATATTATCTCAGTATTTTAGATCCCATTAATTTCAAGGCTCCTTCTATTTATGTAACAGCTATATATTTCTTCATGAATTTTCTCACCAAAATTCACAACATCAAAAAAATTAGGAAGTTATTACACTGTCCATTGTACAAATTCAGTAGTCAATTATCATAGGAATTGGAATAAATCAATGTAAAGAATTCCTTAGAGCTGCAATTATTACTTAAGCTTGCTTAGATCAAAGGCTATTGACTAGGTGATGAGAAGCCAAACTACAGCTCCAAGTTTTAAGGCGAATACACAAGGAAGGATGGTTTCGATTCTGGACACCCTTTACTCATCTCTCGTGCAGTGGCATAGTTTGTTATATTGCAGGGGGCAACTACGCTCCAGAACCCAGTTTTTCCCCTAGCGGAAATTTTATGTCTTCAAAAATCTTGTCGAAACTCAGATAGGCCTATTTAATTCAAGCATCCACGGAAACAGATCAGTGCTCTCTAGCATATCTTGCCTTTATGTAAGGAAGGAAACAAATATGAGTTTAACTAAGAGAGAGAAAAGGATTGATCCTACTGTGCCAGGTCGGCCAACGGGAGAAGGTATAGAAGTCCGTATGATGGAATACTTTGACGACAATAGAAGAATGGGAGTGGGTCAAGAATTTGACTTCCGAATTGGCCATGATATATCCCAGATGACTAAGGATGCTGGGATCGAGTTAGACACTAAGGGAGTGGGTAGTGCAGCCTTGCTTTATGCAGTGTTTGGCTTAGGACTAAGTGGTATGAAGGTACAGGCTAATGACCTCACCTGTGCCAAGTTTACAGGACCCTCCCTCGCCGATCCCTCAAATAAGGAGGTCTATGACTCCAGTGCAATTGATCAGATCCCAGACACAGATCAAGGGATTTGGTTTAAGAAATTCATCACCGCCTCACAATATGCTAGAGGGTGGTTGATAGATCTAGTTGCTTGCCATCAAATTAAGCCCTTGAATTCTACTAACATTGAGAATTTCTTCTTGGCTTTGAATGTGACTAGATTATCTGCTAATATGATGCTCAACACTATTAGAGTAGCGGCTGCTTACATGCCTGAAGTCATGACAAATCCTCATCTTAGAAGTCTAGTGGTGGACACTATAAGACTCATTTTTCAATTGGCCATTTTCAATTGACTTGGAAAAATCACCTCAATCCTCAACTCACTTGGAGAAATACAAGGTATTTTTGTTTGGAGTTTAGGATTTAGGGTGTTCCTTTTGTTATTTTGTTTTTCTGTGCTAAGATGCATGCCTTTTTATAGTTTAATTTTGTTTTAAATGTGTGATTTGGGATTTTTAGTTGACTGTTTTTGTGTTTTTGACTTTTCAAATTTCAAGTTTGTAAAAACCAACTACCCTAGCTGAATCAAAGACGTGAGACAAAAAAGGAAATTGAATGTAGTGGAAATACAAAAGTAAAAAAAAGAGTAACTGTTTGACACTGCAGAATTACATTTAAAAAATCATTTCCTGGGTTTAAATAGCTTCTCTGTGTTTTTGACTTTTCAAGTTTCTTTTAAACTTTTCAGTCTTATATATCCTTGGAAAGATTTCTCTCTTTGTAAAAACCTACTAGCGTAGCAAAATCAAAGTTGTGATACAAAATAAGAAATTGAATATAGTGGAAAGACCAAAGTACAAAAGAGAGTACATCTTTGACGTTGCTGAATTGCATTTATAAAACCATTTCCTAGGTGGTAGGCTATGCACTTCTTTCTTTCGCTTATTATAATATATGTTAAATGAAGTTTCGTTGGTCAAACTAATAAGCTTTGTAAGGTGATCGTACAAATTGTACTAGTGTGAGTTTTAGACATTTCACTCTCATCTTCTGACAGTAGAATCTCATTTCCCTTACTATTGACGGATATCATCACAAATATTATTCATGGAGTACCACCGAATTGACTACAAATTTCCACATACAATATTTTTGTAAAATAATCAAAGTAGGAGACATAATTCCTTGTAGGTTTGTTGGATATTCAAGAGAACTATTTTTTAGTGTTTTTTTTTACAGATTTTTTACGTTCCATGGGTTTGTTGTTTGAATCTCATGATCTTGGATATTTAGTTTGCAATTCCTAGAGTTTTTAACATGCTGAAAGTGAATTTATTTCAAAAATCCGAATTGGCCATGATATATCCCAGATGACTAAGGATGCTGGGATCGAGTTAGACACTAAGGGAGTGGGTAGTGCAGCCTTGCTTTATGCAGTGTTTGGCTTAGGACTAAGTGGTATGAAGGTACAGGCTAATGACCTCACCTGTGCCAAGTTTACAGGACCCTCCCTCGCCGATCCCTCAAATAAGGAGGTCTATGACTCCAGTGCAATTGATCAGATCCCAGACACAGATCAAGGGATTTTGTTTAAGAAATTCATCACCGCCTCACAATATGCTAGAGGGTGGTTGATAGATCTAGTTGCTTGCCATCAAATTAAGCCCTTGAATTCTACTAACATTGAGAATTTCTTCTTGGCTTTGAATGTGACTAGATTATCTGCTAATATGATGCTCAACACTATTAGAGTTGCGGCTGCTTACATGCCTGAGGTCATGACAAATCCTCATCTTAGAAGTCTAGTGGTGGACACTATAAGACTCATTTTTCAATTGGCCATTTTCAATTGACTTGGAAAAATCACCTCAATCCTCAACTCACTTGGAAAAATACAAGGTATTTTTGTTTGGAGCTTAGGATTTAGGGTGTTCCGTTTGTTATTTTGTTTTTCTGTGCTAAGATGCATGCCTTTTCATAGTTTAATTTTGTTTTAGATGTGTGATTTGGGATTTTTAGTTGACTGTTTTTGTGTTTTTGACTTTTCAAGTTTCTGTTAAACTTTTCAGTCTTATATTTCCTTGGAAGGCTTTTTCAGTTTGTAAAAACCAACTACCCTAGCTGAATCAAAGACGTGAGACAAAAAAGGAAATTGAATGTAGTGGAAATACAAAAGTAAAAAAAAAGAGTAACTGTTTGACACTGCAGAATTACATTTAAAAAATCATTTTCTGGGTTTAAATAGCTTCTCTGTGTTTTTGACTTTTCAAGTTTCTTTTAAACTTTTCAGTCTTATATATCCTTGGAAAGATTTCTCCCTTTGTAAAAACCTACTAGCGTAGCTAAATCAAAGTTGTGATACAAAATAAGAAATTGAATATAGTCGAAAGACCAAAGTACAAAATAGAGTACATCTTTGACGTTGCTGAATTGCATTTATAAAACCATTTCCTAGGTGGTAGGCTATGCACTTCTTTCTTTCGCTTATTATAATATATGTTAAATGAAGTTTCGTTGGTCAAACTAATAAGCTTTGTAAGGTGATCGTACAAATTGTACTAGTGTAAGTTTTAGACATTTCACTCTCATCTTCTGACAGTAGAATCTCATTTCCCTTACTATTGACGGATATCATCACAAATATTATTCATGGAGTACCACCGAATTGACTACAAATTTCCACATACAATATTTTTGTAAAATAATCAAAGTAGGAGACAATATTCCTTGTAGGTTTGTTGGATATTCAAGAGAACTATTTTTTTGTGTTTTTTTTACAGATTTTTTACGTTCCATGGGTTTGTTGTTTGAATCTCATGATCTTGGATATTTAGTTTGCAATTCCTAGAGTTTTTAACATGCTGAAAGTGAATTTATTTCAAAAATACGCTCTGGTATATCCACTTTGGGGGTTAGATCCTTTCTGTGGTATGTTTTTTAGAATTCCGAAAGTGGATTAGTTTGTATTTTTTGTTTAACATGTTTGGTGCTTTGAATTTTTGGTGAATTCTGATGAAGACTTTGTTTAAAATTTCGGTTTTTTGTTCCATACTTTGACTTGTCCGTGCTTTCCTTGAATTTTTAGAAACTGTCCAAATAAAAAATCTTAGGTGTTGTTATGCTAAGTTGGCTATTCAGTAGTTTCTGTGGTAGATTTCTAAGAATTTTGAATATGCCTTGTTTCAATAGTATAGTTTTGAATGTTTTCTTTGCCTTTCTGCAATTACTAAGGTAGATTTCTTATAATTCTAAAATAGCTTTGAAATTATAATCTGCTATATTACATGTTTGGACTAGTCAAAGCTCTCTTTGTCAATTTCAAGAAAGTCTAATGTTTCATTCCTTGCCTCGTCATTGTGTTCTTAGTTTTCAGAAGGTAGTTTAGTTCAAAATATTTGTTTGAAGTGACAACATAAGTTTGAAATTATTGTTTGTTTTCTTTCGTAATATTTGAAACCTGATTAAACCGGTGTTGACATACAGAAAAAAAAGGAAAAAAAGGTCACTACAAACATTAATTTTCTAACATGAGTATATCATCTTCATTTCGTATTTCTAAAACATCAGAAGAAAATTTCTTTTAGTAAGTATATTTAATGGCATTTTAAGATATAAGAAAATAAAGTTAAAAAAACTACGTAAACAAAGAAAGAAAATGTGTCACTACAAAAAAATATTTTTCTAATAGAAAAAATCATGATTTATATATGTATTTGATCTTCAATTAATTTTTCGAAAATATTAATATTGAATATATTTTGTTTTAAGTATATTTAATTTCATTTTAAGACATAAAATTAAGTTGAAAATTTCGAGGTCCCACAAAAGGTTGAAAACTTTTATGGGACCAAAAGTTGAAGGGGGCCTTTGGGGCTCCTTGAGGTGGGACATGGATGACCATAATTTCCCTCTAAGAGTCCATTCGAAATAAAATAAAACCGAATGTTTAAATCAAGTTCTTTGGGCCGCTGTCTTAAATGGTATAAGCGGAGTAGGCAAATCCTGGTGCTGATATGAATATGCAGATTATTTCCCCTCTGGAATATAGGCAATATGTACCGGCTGGCTGCATGGGAAACCTAGTTGCTAGGTCACCCTCCTTGTGTAAAAAGAGGGGTAGTAATTTCTTTAGTCGACAGGGTTTTAAAAATATGTTCACGTAATCATGTAAAATCCGAGTTAGACTATGTTAAAGATATTCTATTCTGCAATGGCTACCCAATCAACCTCATTGAAAATATAATAGATAGACGATTAAAAAAGACAAAACAGGAAAACAGGAAGCCCGTCCCCCATGATTCAGGTACACTGGCAATTGAGAAAAAACTTTCACTACATTACCATACGTCTCAAAACTCAGCGACAAACTTGAAAAAATTTTAAAAAGACATAATCTCTCTGTTTCTTTTAAAACTGAAGAAAAAGTTGAACACTTTTTCAACTCGGGATAGGATAAAACGGACCCCATACTAGGGTGGTGTCTACAGAGTCCCCTGTTCATGTGGAAATTTTTACATTGGAAGGACCAATCAACAACTAGGGGAACGATTGCAAGAACACAAAACTTCAATAGATAAGTCCCTGAGATTGAAAAATAAAAATGACAACTTTGATTCAGCTCTGGCCCAGCATATATACGAAAATCCTGTGGAGTCAGAAATTTGGTGGAGTCAGCTGATGAGTGGTTCAGAACATCTGCGGTCACAAGAGTCTAACGATAGAATAAAAGTCGCGATAGTGATTAAACAATAGAACCATAATTGTCAGAAAAGTACTACACAACAAGCCATAAACATCACTACTACTTTTTTACGCAAAAACTAAGCTTAGCTAGTGATATCTAGCGCAATGAGGATCCTGAATTTTCCGAATAACCCGGTAAAATCAAGCAAGGAGAAACGATTTATGGCGGAATAAATCGGTGAGATAGTTGAAAAATGTAAATATCTCAGAAAATCTCAGTAGCTTTCACTTTGTGTCTATGTATACAAATATTAATGTTTTAGTTTTTTTAGTTTTTGTTTTAGTGGTTAGGTTTTAGTTTAATTTTTGGTTTTGAAGCAAAGGTTTGAAGAAAAGGTTTTTGGGCTAGGCTAGAAAAAACAACTTACAAGAGGATAAAATCAATAAAACTAAAATGAACATTTTTTTCAAAATAGTCCCAGCATCCTTACCTCAGCGAAGTTAAACCAGGACTGATAAATAAATTTGTAATGAAACGAGGCAGTTCATTGAAATGAAAGAAAATGATTTAAAAACACGTTTTTAATGCCAGCCTAACTTTTTTCGCTGCGGATCTTATAGGTCTACTTGTGACAGGGTCTGTCTCAATATCTATTCCCAGCATCCTTAGCGATCCTTATAAGCTCCTACGTGAGAAGACGACCAAAATTAAACATGATTGCAGTTTCTAATATTAAACTGACATTAACAAGTACTACCAAAAGAAGAAAAAGTAGGGAAGAGGGTATGTTTAATCTTTTGTCCAGTGGCGTGAGTGGTGTCTGGTAGGTAATTTTATGGAGATAAAAATTTCCTAAGGTGGGGGGGACACAATTATCACAGAGCTGACCACGTGTTGATGAAAATGTAGATGGGTTTTTCATCACGAATACTTCAAAATAGAAGGCTTGTAAATACAGAGACAAGGGAAACTAAAATGATTAAAAATAGAAATTGATAAAAGTAAATGAAAGTGGAAGCCCAGAGAAAACCAGTTGACAACGATATTTTGGCATCATATAAAGTGAGCATTATTTTAGTAACATGTTTCCTTCAGCAAAGTAATCTCTTTTTGCTACCTTACCCTTACCTAATTGAAGGTGAGAATTTGAGAACAAAAATTCTTACCCTGAAAATTGATATGACACCAGCTCTCTGCCAAACCCAGCTAACATCCTGGATAGCATAATCAAGAAGAAACTTTGGCTCCCCACCCAGGTTTCTTTAATAGTTCTGAATATTCCATCTGAGCAACTGTTCTCATCCTGGTTGATGGAATCCGTCTGCTCCCGATCTTCTTGAACACCATCAGCCTTGAAAAAAAAACGAAACTTCTAAAGCAGAGTTCTCGGGTACCCTGAATCTGATGGTTTGAGTTTTTTCAATATTCCTTGAATTATAGGGGTTTTCAAAAAGTGGCGACAGTATAATACCTCCGACAACATCCCTATCCATCTAACACTTTTTTAAACTTCTTAAAGGCACAGATGTCCGTTAAATCACAGGGAATGTTTTCTAAAAGATGCATGTACATGTTACGTCATTGAGAGGGAAGTGACTAGAAAAAATAAAAATGACAATTCTGCCTTACTAATAAACTTTCTGCCTTACTAAGATTAAGAAAGTTTAAATTCCACTTAGAGCTAAGGATTACACATCATTTGCTATTTTCTCCTTCCTCTATAGAGGACAAGGAGAGGAGCCGCAAAAACCAGCACTCAAGGAAGCGAAGCTGCTGGCCCTTCTGCAGTCCACCAGCAAAGCAGGGAGAAAACTGCCGACTCAAGACCTTCAATTACTGTCTAAGCTGAACTTTCAACACTCCCCATACAATACCATGATGACGTGACGAGTTGCTTCTCCTTTTTACAAATTTTTGAATAGTAATTTTTGGTTAATAAATTCAAGGGCAGTAAATTTAATTGAAGTTTATTAGATGGTGTGTTTGAGTTACAATTTCATATCGACTGATGTTGGATTTCTGCATTCATGTTAGTTTCTAATAATTTTTTAGTTTAATTCCTTTAGTGAGGTTTATAATTCTTTTTTAGTTAAATAAAGCCCTTTAACTTTCAAAGAAAATAGTTTTTCTTTTTTTCTATCTACTAAAAAAATAGTTTTTAAAAGAAGCAGTAATCTTTGCAATAGAAGTAGAAAGTATTAATATGCTAAGTATCCCCATAATCTAATATCAAAATGTAAAGCACCCAGACTTTGAAATAATTTGAAATATTATTAATAAAATTTTCAATTGGTTTTACGAGTAAAGCTCAATGGAAATTATAGAACGCTTAATTAAAAGTGAAAAAAAACCATAGAAATTGAATATATTAATTCTTCAGCCACCATAAAACAGTTAAATTTAATTTTTCACTGCAATAAGAACCAAAAAATAAACTTAATCCTGGAAGCCACTATAATGCCAAAGCAATTATAAATCCGTAAGAAATCCAAGCAAACCGAAATTTTACAATTCTTCGGCCCCCAAGAAAAAGATCAATTTTATTACTCACCAGTGGTATGCGTTCTTCAAAGGAGCACCATAAAAAGCAGAGATCAACTAACACCAAAATAGAAAACACCAATGAAAGTATTATTTTAATAAACGGATGACTGGAGTAACTTATGTCGGCTTGTTTAACTAACATGGCTAAAAAGCCTCCAATCGCTCCAATAGCCTTCACATAACCAAATTGCTTCCAAATTACATTCTCTCCGCCATGAGGTGTTTCTTCTAAAAATAAATTTGCACAGTACAGCTGTCCTCTGCCAAAACCTAGTAACTACAAAAAAAAAAACGTTTTACAATTTTACAATTACTCGGCCCCCAAGAAAAAGATCAATTTTATTACTCACCAGTGGTATGGGTTCTTCAAAGGAGCACCATAAAAGCAGACATCCACTAACACCAAAATAGAAAACACCAATGAAGGTATTATTTTAATAAACGGATGACTGGAGTAACTTATGTCAGCTTGTTTAACTAACATGGCTAAAAAGCCTCCAATCGCTCCAATAGCCTTCACATAACCCAATTGCTTCCAAATTACATTCTCTCCGCCATGAGGTGTTTCTTCTAAAAATAAATTTGCACAGTACGGCTGTCCTCTGCCAAAACCTAGTAACTACAAAAAAATCGTTTTACAATTTTACAATTACTCTGAAAACATTTGGAAAACCTAGTTGCTACGGAAGCTCATGACTGGATCTAGTTGCTAGGGGCTGTCAGGAATATGCAAATCACGTGCCACTAAAATATGCAAATGAGGAGCTCTTGGGAGTATAGGCAATCTGGTTGCTAAGAAGGGTCATGACTGGATTTAGTTGTTAAGTAAACTGGCTATGAAAATTGTGTCCTCATGGGCCCATTTTCCCCATACTACTCTTTTCATCTTATCTGTCTCTACTGAAGCTTCTTTCCCAGGCCAATTTTCTTTCAGGTGCTTCATTTCTGTTATTTTTTTAAAGATAGAGATTAGTTATAATATGTTTACCAATTGTTATTGCAAGAATAATTATTCTAAAATAAGCCTTTTTTCAGCTCATGGAGCAAGGTTAGCCTTCGCCAAGAGAAGGCAACATTTTTTCAAAAGAGAAAAGGTAATTGGAGTGGTGACAATTGAAGATGTCATACCACAAATTCACTGTATGTATTTCTTGAGTTTTTTTCCTTTTTCTTTTTCATACATCAGCTGTCCCCCCTTCTTTATGTAAGGTTTTGTTAAGTTTCATGTGTACGTGGCCATTCTGGTAACTGATTTTTGCCCGAATCTGGTTCTTCAACTGAACCAAAATATTTTCCAACTGAATCTGAAAATCAGAGGATCAGGAATGTTAGATCTTTTTCTTAAAGAATCACAACAACAAGATATTCCTGACTTCCCTGATTTCCTGACTCTTGTGAAGCTTTAATAAGAAGAACAAAAAGAGAAACACTTATTGACCTGCGAAATGATCTATGATTATTTACTGTACCCAAAAAGATAGTCGGAACTCTATCGTGCTACAACAATAATTCGAAAATTGACCCCAATTATTGATCTGAGAAAGTCTTACAGGACGTTGGATCAAGAGCCACTAAACAAGGTTGCCGACTTGTAACCAAAGAGAAAACTGTGCAAACACCCTTAATCAAAACAAGCACAAACTTTATAAGCCCAAATGTAATAAACTTTCAAGGAATAAATCTGTCATTCACAATCCCAAATTTGAACAATGAGGATTAAAAACCTTCTTCTGGCCATAAATCGAAAAAAACCAAGAGGTACAATGCCATTATCAAAAATAAAGGAGGTATTAGATCTACAAATACCTGTCTTCCGTAATGAAGACCAAAGATTAAAATACGTGGAAAACCAATATGGACAATTTTCACCAAATTCCTGATACAATATTATAATTACTATATTTCTATCATATCATATATTTCTATCATATTACTTCATATCTCACTGACAATAAGGCACTGCTAACATCAAACTATGTAAAGCTATGAGACTGAAAAGAGCAAAGCCCAAACACGACACAGTTGATGCACAGCAAATGCAACAATTAAACCCCACTACCCCCAATGATATCTAAGCCCTCAGAGCTGGGAGGATATAGCAATACAAGGGAATTAAGAGGTCGTCTCCTGTATTTTCTAATATCCTGTACCTAAAGTAAAGAAATATTGCTGATGTATATTGTTTGAAAGCTACGACACAATATGTTGTGTTTCTATTGGACATAATCATGCATCAGAAACATAAAACATTTGGCAGAAAATATTATATGTGAAATTAGGACCTCCTTCATTTACCAAGTATTTCACTATTTTTTTAGAACTGTACTCTTGTATTCACAGCAATGATATGTAGTCAATAGCAATATGATAATGCTTAACATATTACTCATTACTGAATGCTATATACATTGTTGTTATAATAATGTTATGTATTATTATGAGTCATTTTCTTATTAAGAATGTCATCCTGCCAAGAATTTTTTTTATAGGAACTGGCATACTATGGCACTGACCAACGACGCATTATGGCCAAAATCAAGGATCGAGTAACATCTATTGCCAAGATTTATCAACCACCGAAGAATGCCGAAAATCAAACATCTGAAGTTTCACTCAACAGTAATCAACGAAGACAGAACATCGAAGTAATACCAGTCGTATAGAAGAAAGTACCAACTATCATTCTATAATAATTATACCTAATCCCATCCCAGTCCAAAAACGGCAAAGCCAAGCAGACCTGAGAAAATTAACTGAAAACACACACATTTTAATATCGAACTAATGCTGAGTATAATCTTAAGAATTAAATTGAAGAAACAAGACACCTACCACTCATGATGCAAAACTCCAGCAAGAACTATGAACATCAATAGATTGCCTGCAATTCAAACTATAAAGAAACCCTACATTGTCAACATCACGAACAATCATGAAGATTGGAAAAGAACAACATAAGCTCAAACGATATAACTTGTGAATCGACATACCAAGTAAGGTTTAAGTCAAACGACTCTAAAGAAAATTTAACAAATGTTTAAAAAACGTTATAAACTTTAACAACTTGTGAAGATTTTAAACAGTAAAGTTTGACAGCGATTGGAAGCTGCACCAAGTATATGCAGCTTCAATAAATGGCCAAGACACAGGGAAAATTACCTGGACGAACACGAATTTTGGCTAGATCCATTATTCCTATAGCTGTTTGACAATAGTTCAATTTTAATCATAATCCTGAATGATTCAATTCTGAAACTTGATGTTGCAAAGCTAAGAAAATAAAAAAATGAGGGAGATGAAAGGCCCGAGATGTCTTGGAAGTTTTAGAATAGGGCTACCCGGTAACTTGGTCATTTTTTATACTTGATATTACTATAATTTATTTTTTTCTTCTTATAGTCGACCGTATTTTGGTTTACTATGTATATTCAACAAACAAAATAAACAAACTTTACTCGTCACTCAGTATATTTTTATAAAATTTGTGCCATATAGGGTTATTTCAAAATACGAATTAAAAGCCGCCCAGAGAACTTTATGGCTGTCCAAGTTCGCGATGTTTATAACACAGTCCCTGTCAGTTCCATTGGGATGGTGCTGTACACACCCTTTTGGAGAATTGCATAAAAGTGACCAAATACTGATTGCTGAGTAAGATCCGGAAACACATTCAAGAAGGAGCAGAAACAGTAGAACGCTTTATTGTTTTGGGAGTATTTAGCAAATCTTGTAAATATTTATTGTTGTCTACTTAGAATTTTTCTGAGATGTTTTCTATTGATATGATTCTAGGCTTGAAAAATGAACTTGTTACATATGAGACTTAAGAGCCGTCCTAGCTGAGTGTTTGACGCACTGGCGTGGGAATTCTGTGTCCAAGGGGCACGGGCTCTATCCCGGTTGTGACCAGTTGTTTAGTTTGGGACGGGGGTCAGTGGCGTGACTCTGTGACCTCAGCTAAAGTCGATCCAGCTGTAGATGAGTACCTGGAGAAATCTGGGGAACGTAAGCAGACAAGGTGCGTGAAAGTACGGGATAGTTTGCCCCCAACCCCCTATTGCACTTCCTGGCTGAAAGGCCATGAAACAGAGATCAGCACACCGATTTGGACCTTAAGGGTCTAGTTCCATCTTACTACTACTACTATTTAAACAGTTAAAGTATTATGAAGTGTAAAACTTATATTAGTTTGAATGAACAATAATAAACCAAATAATATAGAGAAATGGGCAGAGACAAGAAAAATTATGGCATAGGTGTGAAAGAAGACATGAAAAACTCAATAATGAATAATAAGAAAAAAGCACCAATAGTGATTTATAAGATAAACTTATTAGAAAATTATGACATAATGTGCCAGTAGTGAAAGTGATTTTATTATAATAAAATTTAAATCTATGTGTAATACTTTAATGTTATCGAATACCTCGGATCAATTGGAAATCACAGTTGAATAAAGTAAAATTAATTAGGATTCCAAAAAAATTGAAACTAGGTATTCACAGTGTAAACCTATATTTTTGTTCGTGCTTTTTATTAATGTGAGGTGTAGGAGTATAACTTTAAAACACCATAAGTCTAGGGGTAAGGACAAAAATAATAAAAACTACACAATTTAATACTCTAGATGTAGATCAATAGCCATTTCGCGGAGAGGGGATTATAAAAATAACCTTTAATAAACAATAAAAATTTTTTAGGAAATATAAATTTAAAGGGGATTAGTCTGAATGATGAGGACATCATTCTACAACGGCAAAGGGGATATATGACATATAGGCCTGCAATTCCCCCTATAAAATTCAAACAAAATTCCATATTTTATTCCCTAAATAAAATTGAAAATAAAATGTCTTATTTTATTTCCCTATCAAATTCAAAATAAATTTCTTATTACATTTCACTATAAATTCAAGCTTCCAAATTTGTTTCAATTTATTTGTTTTTTTTTGCAACAGTGAAAGGAAAAAATGTTTCTTCTTACACTTGCAAACAAGTATAATAAAATAGCGGGTTTAAGTTAACCAGCTTTAGTGACCTCAATGCCTCCGCATAATAGAAAGGTATGTAGAGGCGTAATACCTTTTTTTGTAAAGAACAAACGACGCAAAAAAACAGGATATGGGCAGATACTTAAAGGGAGAAGTTTAGTTTTGAGTTCCAACATTGATGCAGTATATTCAACATGTAAGACAACCAAAACTTAGCTTAAGTTGAAGTTTGATGTACCTTATATGACAATTTGTGTGTAAGTATTGAAATAAACTATCGTTTATTAGTCGTCCTTGTCAATGATTCCAGGCACCAGGCACAATTCCCGTGATCTTCAAGTACGCTCTCAAGGGAATCTACACGACATAGGAGACCTGGACATTACTAAGATGATTCTGTCACAAAGAACATTGGGTATTATTAATCGTGTAACTTCTCCAAAGTGTAACATCTTGTGTTTGGTATATTTAAACAAGGTCTGATGTGTCAGAACGAAGCTGCATAATCAAAGTGTTCAATGAGAGTGTTCAAGTGCTCAAGAAAAAGTCTGAATTGATAAAAAATGATTACAGATTTAAGAAAAAATTCCACATAAAGGTAATTGATTGTAACTTACCCGCATTGTATTATTTCAATGCGTCTTATTTCACTGTCTTATTTCAGAGTTCAATGCGTTAACAGCTAAAATTGGATATTTTATGAACACTGCTAAATCAGTGAGTTTCTTGTCAAGTGAATTAATTTAACATTTCACAATATTTGGTTTGGGATCACAGTCTTTTAATCCTGACCTAAGCTTCATAATTAATTCAGTGACCTTGTTATTCCGCAACAATTGCCTTGGAATTATAGAGACTTTTAATCCTGACCTATGCTTCATAATTAATTCAGTATCCTTGTTATTTCGCAACAATTGGCTTGGAATTTGTAATGTCATATATCAGTGACCTATATTTATAAATTGAACGGTTTAAATTGTGTGGTGGTTGAAAACAGGTGCCTTGAAAAGATGCCAAGTATTAGCGAACAATCGGAGGATCTGAATGACTTTGAACTTATATATTCGCCTGTGTTAAATTTTGTCCAAAGTAATTGGCAGAATTCGATTTCTGAGAAGGAAATTATTGAATATGGAGTGGATTTTTTTGCTTCACCAAAAATAGTTGAAGCTAAGGCTGATTTATGGTCGAAACTTGCGCCTGATGAAATTCCCCCTCGCCGCAGTGGTGCAAAGTCTGCAACCAGTAATATTAAAGACATGCTCGATCTTTTGAAGAAGTGTGATGAAGCTAGTATCTCTATGCCAACTTATGTTATTAAACTTCCAACTGAAGTTCCAGTGTTGCCGGCTGTGGCCTATTCACAATTGGCCTCTAAAGTTTCTAAAGTTCATCAACTTGTTCAAATTGTGTCATCAAAGTTGGACAATTATAGCCTCAATTACCCTCAGTTACCAAAACCTATAGGCTCTAATCGCCAGTCAACCACTATTGTCGTCTCTCAAGTGCCGTCTCATCTATCGGATCCAATTCAAAGGAAAGACGCTATTGATAAAATCAGTGGCCATGAACTTGTATCCAGTATTCGCCCGTTTCACGATAAGTGGTATGTAAATATTGATAAATCTGCTGCCGAAGACTTCCGTGCATCTGTTCCCGTCATTCTCGCCGGTACGTCAACCAAAGAAATTTCTAAGAAATATTCGGCCATTATAAAAGGTGTTCCAGAGGATTATGCGATTCAGTCTTTCACAAATTGTAGCGGTATTGTTGCTGCCAAAAGGCTTGGCTCTTCGAAAACAGTTAAGCTTGATTTTGTGGATTCTTTTGCTAAAGCAGCTTATTTCAAAGACGGTGTACGAATTGGTTATGAATTCTTTAGACTGAGTGAGTTTAAGGAAATTCCAAAGTGTTGTTTTAAGTGCCGATCGCCCCATCACTTCCAGTCTTCTTGTCCCAGTCCTGCGCCCAAATGTGCTCGTTGTGCCGGCCCTCATATTAGTTCAAAAGAAAATCCATGCAATGCCTCACCAAAATGTGCCAATTGCAATGGTGAACATGTGTCCTTTAGCATGTCATGCTCCGTTCTCCGTGGTTTTGCTAGTCAACAAACCTCTAAATGACTTTACAAATTTCAATCATATCGCACAATATCAATGGCACAAAAAATAAAGATGCTTATATTGACGATCTGTACGAGAACTTCGACGTTATGTGCCTGCAAGAAACTTTGTTAACTGCCTCTAGCAGAAATTTCCTTCATCGAAGCTCTGTTCATTCGGTTTTTACTTCTGATGCTGTTACCACGCGTGGCCGCCCTTCTGGAGGCCTGGCCTGTATTTTTAAAAAAAGTATTGATCTTTCGAACCCATCCCTTTTTTATTCGGATAAGCACATTCTTGCTGTTAGAGTAAATAGTACTGTGTTTGCTAATGTTTATCTTCCATATAAAAATAATACAGTGGAGTCAATAAATAAATTTGCTATTACATGCAAGTCTTTAAAGTCCGTGATGAATCGTGTCAAGGAAAATAAACTTGATGAGCCGATATTGCTTTATATATATTGTCTTTATCTACACTGCTTAATTGTATTCTTGTGCCTTATCATCTACTCCAATTGCAAGTAAAGGGTAGTAAGCGTGATCTTGATAGATATTATGATGATATAATTAGATGTATGAAAGAAGCTGAAAAAATTGCGGTTCCCCAGGAACGTATTCGTATAAAAACGCGGAAATCTATATGGGCTGCCGATCCTGAATTAAAGAATTTTAAAAATAAGGCAAAACTTTGGCTTCGAATTTGGGTTGATTGTGGTAGACCTATAATGGGGTTTGTTGCAGATATAAAGCAGAAAACAAAGAATGATTATAAAAAGTACCTTAAATCTATTCGTTATAAGGGTATGGAATTTCCAGCCTCTAAAAAGGATTGGTCTAAATTGATCAATTCTGAGAAGCTGGATAAAAGTGATCTTTATAATAGTGATTCGATTTCTAGTTCAACTTGGTATGTTTACTATTCGGGAATTTTTTCCAAAATTAATTTTTTTGTGCAGTCACATTATTCTCGGTTACTTTCTAAAATTCTACCGCCTTCGCTTCATCAGGGCCATATTATTCCAGTATCAATAACTGCTGTTGAAAATGCAATTAAGCAACTGAAATCTTCATCCATTGATACTGATGGTATTAGTGTAAATAATATAAATCTGAAGTGTGTTGTTCTTTTATTTCATTTGCAGTTGTTGTTCCAAATGTGTTTAACATCTTCTCTGGTTCCGGATAGCTTTCTTTGTGGAAATGTCACCTCAATTCTAAAGCGGGGAAAACTCCCTTCTCAATGTCCATCTTATCGCCCCATAACCACTACGTGTAACTTGAGTAAAATCCTTGAATATATTTTAATTCCTCATTTAAATGAAAATATAAATTTCGGATCGAATCAATTCGGGTTTCAAGCTGGTATTGGTTGTCAACATGCACACCGTGTTCTTTCTTCCGCCCTTAAGAATAGCATGGCTGAGGGGTCGCCACTTTATATGTGTACTTTGGACCTTTCTAAAGCTTTTGACAATATAGTTCACAGTCAAGCTTTTTTTTCCCTTTTTAATAATGGTGTAAATCTTTCAGTCATTTTTCTTCTTCGTTTTTGGTATGAGAATTTTTTTCTCCGAATTAATAAATCTGGATCTCCGTTTGTCCGTTTATGTCGAGGTGTCAAGCAGGGAGGGGTTTTATCACCTAGTATATTCAACATGTGCATTTCTGGTATTTTAGATGAAATTAGATCAAATTATTTTATTGGACTCTCAGATGTTTCTTATCTTGCTTATGCAGATGACCTTTTACTTTTGTGTAGAAATAAGCAAGGTCTCTCGTTTATGGTCTCAAAAGTTTCACGTCTATTTTCTAATATTGGTCTTTCTCTTAATGTTGAGAAATGTGAATTTCTAGTTTTTAATGGTCCGACTTCCTCTTATGCTCCCTTAGCTTGTCGCGGTTTTTCAATACCCTTTGTTTCCACCTTTCGGTGGTTGGGTATTACTGTTACGAATTCAATTTCTTGCCTACTGCAGTGCACTGTTCGTGATGTTCAAAAGAAAATTCAAACGGGCTATTCTAAGATAGTTGCTAATCGAGGGAAGTATAATAGACGTGCACTCGGTAGACTATATGCTTCATTTTGTGATCATTCTGTCCTTTATCTTTCTGGTCTTTATCCCCTTCTAAAGAAAAAAGATGTTAATCAGATTCGGATTTTTTATTTCAGATATTGTAAATTTTTACTTTATCTCCCCCCTTGGTATAGCAATAGGAAGATAATTCGTAAGTTTGATGTCCCTGATATAAGTGCAAAGTTGGCCCTCATGTATGGAAGGTTGTCGGAATCAGCTTTTTATCGTTTATCGCCTCATCATCCTTTGGTCCGTCTGTTCGGTTAATCTCATTGTAGCATAATGTTTTTTCTATTTGTAGTGTATTTTACTTGTAGTGTATTTCATTTTTTTTTTCTTTTTGTTACTCCACAAGTGCCATAACTTGTTATGATGTGGGTTAAAAATAAATTATTATTATTATTATTCCTAATTCCTCACTTATTTTTAACCCCCCAACCCCACAACACTGGTAAAATATAAAAATTACTATATTTTTGGTATTTCTCATTTCACTAATAATAAGGGTACTGCTAACATTGAACTATGAAATGCTCTTGAAACTGCGAAGAACGTAGCACAAACCTGAGACAATTGACGCGCAAGAAATGCATCAATTAGACCTTACAGCTACCTGATATCTAAGCCATAAAAACTGGGAGGATATAGCAATACAAGAGAATTAAGATGTCGTCTCTTGTTTAGAATCGTCTCTTGGAATTGGACCAATATCCAATTCCTATATTGAATAAATACATCAGAAATATAAGGAACTTGGCCAATGAAATATAATATGTAAACACTATTCTATAAAGTGTTCTTGTATTCACCGCCACAATACTTAAATTAGAGGTGAAGTAATAATGATTAAAATATTGCTTATTGCTGATTATGTATTATTTACAATTTAGTTATAATTATTTTACCTATTTTATGTGCTATTTCACTTATTGAGAATGTGATTCTGCCAAGAAATTTTCATTACAGGAACTGGCATAATATGGCACCGACCAACCACCCATTATTGC
Source organism: Artemia franciscana (assembly GCF_032884065.1). Classification (NCBI taxonomy): domain Eukaryota; kingdom Metazoa; phylum Arthropoda; class Branchiopoda; order Anostraca; family Artemiidae; genus Artemia; species Artemia franciscana. The sequence goes on from NC_088874.1 coordinate 2,539,260, forward strand.
AAAAAATCATGGAACAAGTAATATTGTCAAGATGGATCAACCACCGACGAATGCCCGAATAACCACCAACTGATATGTCCCACCCCGTAGATATCAACGAAGACAAGAACACCTCAATAATCCCAGTCACCAACTATGATTTTTCTACGGTTACCTTTAATCCCATTCCAATACGAGGACAACAAGACTAAGTCGACCTAAAAAGAAACTATATACGAATGAAAATACACACAAACAGATATCGAACTAATATCGAGTAAAAAGCGAACTATATCGAGTTACCACACATAATATAGAACTCCAACAAGAACCATGAACAAATCAACGGGTTTCCTGCAACTCGAACTATATAGAAACCCAAAATCGGCAAAATTATCAACAATCATGAAGCTTTAATGTTACAACTTACTAATTCACGTACCAGGTAAGGTTTGATAACTATCTGAATCTAACAACCTTTGAAAAAAAAATTGGAAGAAACTCTGTAGACAATTTAACGAATGTTTGAAAAAATTATAAACTTTAACGTACTAGTGAAAGGTTGAACATTAAAAGTAATATAAGGTGAAAAACTAAAAACTTAAATTAGTTTCAACAAACAATTATTGACCAAGTCAAATAGTGAAATGGGCAGAGACATGAAAAATTATGCCATAGATATGAAAGAAAGCGACATGGCAAACTTAGTGATACATCATGAAAAGAATGTGCCTGTAGTGATTCATACAATATTATAAAATTAACATATTGAAAAAATTATGACAAATGTTCCAGCAGTGATTTGCAGAAAATTATAAAACTGATAAGTGTTTTGAATCAAATGTAAATTTGAATTAACTGTTATGCTTTAATATTTTTGAATACCTTGAATCAATTGGAAAGATAGTTGAGTTAAAATCAATTTTAACAAAAATAAGTAGGGGAATGGTGTTGGTTTGGACGCGGGGTGAATCTAGACAAGCGCTTCTCTTCCTACAGCTCTGTCTGCTAATCACGAAAAAAATACACTGTAGACCTGCCATCTAGTATTCAACTTGCGGATGTAATTTGTTACCCCACGTCCAGTCATTTTGGAAATATTTGAAAAAAGCTTAAAAAAAAAAAAAAACAGGGTAGGGCTTCCTGTATCTTCTTTACTTTGAGATTTAATTCAGCCTATATTAATAAGCATTTAACTTTCTTAATGTATGACATGTTTAACTTAGACATTGTTAAATTGTTTCAAATTTGGCTTTTGGCGCCATCTGTAATTTCTGAGACGTGGGTTAGGTTTCAGGCTTTTTCTTTCTGGTGGGGTTGTTTCGGTGCATTCGAACATTGTCCGAACCAACCTCACCAAATATTTTGCCTTTTCCAATGTTTTTTCTTATCATTTACCTTTTACGATTTTCATTTTACCTGTTTCTCATTGTTTTTTTTTTTTATACAGAATGCCTCTAGTGTACAAAAGAAAGCGGCCACATTCTCCTGCTGATCGAGAATATGAAGCAAGCCGTTGAGGCTTATATCAGGAAAGATGGCACCTTCAGAGGAATTGCAGAAAACTTCAATATAAAAAAATCTACACTAATGGACTACGTCAAGCGATCAGAGCCATCAAGGGAAGAAGCTTTAACAGGTTCCAACAAAGCCTCAGCCACTCTCTATCATTTACCAATGAAAGCCAAACACAACAAGCAAGTTTTTGACTTAGGACACGAGAGGAAACTTGCAGATTATTTCCGAACCTGTTCTACTATGAACCACGGACTTACGACAAAAGAATCCAGATGTTTCGTCAATTCTTACGCTCGTGCAAATAACATTTCTGTGCCAGAAAGTTGGACGGAAAGCGAATCAGCGTCGAAGGACATACTTCTCGCATTTCTTAAGCGGAATTCAGACATTTCAGTCAGGAAGCCTGAACCCAAAGGTCAGGTGAGAGCGACCAGCTTCAACAAACCTGTAGTTCCGACGTTTTTTGATAAGCTGCTTAATGTCTACGGGAGATTTGGAGCCAGACTGACACCCGATCGATCTGGAATGTGGATCAGACTGGCATGCCCACGGTACTTCCACCGCCTAAAGTCCTAGCGCCGACTGGACAAAAACAGGTTGGTCAGACAGTGTCTGTGGAAAGAGGTCAAAATGTAACTGCTGTCTCTTTCGCAAGTGGGGCTGGAGCAACTATCCCTCAAGTTTATATTTTTCCACGACTAAATTTTGAAGCTAGAATGAATAACGATGGCCCCCCTGGTTGCCTGTGACTTGCTCACCCCAGTGGACGGGTCAATGGCGACTTATTCTTCGGAGCTGTGAAACTTTACAAAGATCACCAAGCCAGATGCAGAGACTCCAATCCTCCTGCTCATGGACAACCATGACAGCCATCTTGATGTAAGGGTGACCGAACACAGCCAGAAAAATTTTATGACACTTTTGACATTTTCGCCTTATTGTTCGCATAAAAGATGTTCTTTCTCCTTTCAAGAACGCACTAAAAGGGCACTTCAATGAATGGCTACAGTTACATCCCGGCCTGCGTATTTCGATTTACGAAGTAGCTCCGCTCAGCAGGGCTCCCTTCCTAGAGAAATTTAGTGCATCGTACATTGTGTTCAACTAGCTTTCATTCGGTGCGGACGAACAAAAAATAACATTTTTCTGGATATTACCTTGCTTTTGAAGCGTGAATATATGCTAAATTAGATGGATTATTTTTTCAAGTTACAAGGATAAACTATTATGAAAGTGTAAAGATTTAATCACATTATCTACGTCACTCGTACAAATACCGATCTACCAGTGTTTGCTGAGAAATTGTGCAAAAAAATTGGATTTGTTTGCTTTGCTAATTAATGGATTAGCTGACGTTGAGTCGGGAACTGTGTGTGAACTGGATTCATTTCATGGGATGCAGCCGAATAGACTAGTACATAACGCTATACTAAATTTTGCCGTGCGGGCGAAATCAAAAGGTAATGCAAATGCCGATATTATCAAAACTGGTTGCGATTTTTTCGCCGACGATTTGGTGAGCGAAGCGAAGAAAACAATTTGGTCTGTGGCGAATTATGCTACTCGACCAAGTGAAAGGCTGAAAGTTGCTGATACATTTGCAGACATTTTGAAAGTTTTAGACTACTGTGATAAGAATTCAGTAGAACTGCCGAAGTTTGTTATATATGAACCGGACGAAGTCCCCACAATTTCTGGCGAGGCAAGCGCTACGTTAACCCGCAAGGTAAATGATTTATGTCTAGAATTTAAGAACTTTGTGTCTACGGCTAAAGTAAAGAGCCTATGCTGCCCTTCAGTGAGTAGTGTCCCAGACCCCGCCAATTCTGTAACAGTCAATCCCCAACCATCCTATGCCGTTGTTCTTAAAATGCCAAAGTCTCTTGATAATCCCATTGCTCGCAAGCAGTTTTTGGATACCATCAGCCCCAACTCAGCCGAAATAAGTGAGCTAAAAAAGGTGAGACAGGACTGGAAATTATTCGTCAAGTTCAAATCTTCTGCTGAAAAGATCGTTGAGAAAATGAAAGTTAGTAAGCCTGAGGTCTCTGCCATGCTCAAGGAGAAAATATTATTGCTGTTTTGAAAAAGGTTCCACCCAGTTTGACCTAGACTGATATAGAATCCCTTGTTCCATGTGCATTAAAAGCAATAGAAATCGGTAGCTTTGAGCGCTCCAAAGTGTTCAAGCTGTATTTCGGGACCGGTAAGGATCTCGAAGACTTTCTTGCAGTCTCAGTACGAATCGGTTATGAGAAGCTCCCTGCTGAAGAATTCAAATTTCTCCCAAAAAGATGTTATTCCTGCCATAGAGTTGGTCACTTAGCGACTAATTGCGTATTGACGCCTATATGTGGTCGTTGTGGTGCATCTGATCACGCATCCACGAAGGACAATTTGTGCACTAAAGATATGTACTGCATTAAATGCAAAAAGAAAGGCCATACATGCTATAACATAAGATGTCCGGCTAATAAAGCGATAATCAATATGAATTCCTACCAAAATGAATCTAGAACCCGCTTGTGCTAAGCATACAGTTGCAACGTGGACTTTAAATGGAAATATCCTTAACCGGTCTATTTTTATCGAGGACCTTCTTTCAAGATATGATATTGTGTGTTTGTAGGAACATTTTGCAACCTCTCTCAGCCTTCCGTTATTGAACCTGTCACCAAATCATCAAGTTTTTACAGTTGCAGCCAAACACTCTCGCACTCATGGCCGGCCATCTGGCGGCCTTGCGACTTTCGTTAGATCCTCTCTATCCACTTCTATGTTTGACTCGGCATTAGACTTTCTCGCTATCAAAATCCAAGATATGGTTATAGTGAATGTTTACCTCCCTACAGACTATCGTGATGATCGATCAGATAGACAGTTTAACATAAGTATTGCAAGGCTATCCAAATGTATTGATAAAATAAAAAAGCATGGACTTTCGTGTCTGATAACAGGTGACTTTAACTGTGATCTTGAAAACCCAAGCGGCAACAACAGTTCAAGTTCTAATCGTGCTAATATGTCACTCGGTATGCTAGGTGATGAATTTATACTCGCGTCTAAGAATAAGAATTTTTCATATATTCATAATTCGGGAAGTATGTCAAACCTAGATCATGTTATGCACACTCGATCACTTACACCGAGTGAGGTTCTTGTTTCTGATTCAAATTTTACATCAGACCATTTTCCATTGTTTTTCAATATTGATTTAAATAGTAGTGTTCCGCCTCCTCCTGGAAGGCTCCAGAAGCGTCCTTATTTTGTTTGTGATTGGAAACGTGCGTCAATGAGTTCATTTCAGTCGACTTGTGAAAAACTTGCTTCAAAAATCCGCGTTCCTTTTGATCTGCTGATGGTTAGTTCTAAGAACTATCCAGCGGAATCACGAATTCGGTTGAATATTTTTTGTGGTGAGCTTGTGCACGCATTACGTCTCGCTGAACAGTCAGCTGTACCATGTAGACGGGTGTGGCCTGGTACCGAAGTACCAGACTGGTCTGCAAATGTTAATCTTCAAAACGCGTGTAGTTCGGCAAAATTCTGGCTTTCGGTTTGGCGTGAGGCTGGGAGTCCTCGAGACGGGTGGGTGAATAAACTTCGAATTTATAGTAAACGTAAATTCGCGAAAGAACTTTCACTACACCGTAGTGCAACTATTCGTTCTTCATCTCAGGCTATCCTTGCCCACCCAAATAAACTTTGGTCTTCATTGTTTAAAGAAAGACCTCATGTAACAATGACCTCAATATCTCGAGATAATTGGGTTCAGCATTATAGAAATGAATTTTCGGCTCCTGATATCAAGCTACAAAAAAACTTCGGTGTGAAACTGGATGATTTCTTCTCACGAAAGCGAGAAGAAAACAGTCCGGGTGTTATAATTACAAGGTGTTCTATCCGTTCTGCTATTAGAAAACTAAAAAAAAAAGAAATCGCGCGGCTGTGATGGTATATCAATTCAGCACCTGCTGTTTTGCAGCGATTTGTTTCTTGAGCACCTTGCCCTGCTTTTTCAAATAATTTTTAACCTGGGTATAGTGCCTGATTCTTTTTCAATTGGAATACTAACACCTGTGCCTAAAAAGGGAAAGCCACTTAGCCAGTGCTCGTCTTTCCGGCCTATAACTGTGGCTACAGTTTTTTGTAAGTTATTTGAGGCACTTATTGTCGATGAACTGCGGTCAAAATGCACAGTCCCAGACCATCAATTCGGTTTTCAGCCTAGTCTTGGTTGTGGCCACGCTCTTTCTGCTCTTGTTTCGGCTTTGATAGATGCTGAGAAAAACGGTGAGAGCATAGCTCTCGCTGCACATGATGTCAGAAGGGCCTTTGATTCACTAATTCATGAGCAGATTATTTTAGATATGGGCCTAGTAGGTGTTGATCCAAGTATAATAAACCCTTTATATGATATGTATAAAAATTTAAAAGCTAGGCTTAAGCTACCAATAACACCAAACCTGACAAACAACCAGGTATTCCCCGTTGAAAAAGGTCTAAGGCAGGGTGCATTGACATCACCTAACGCATTTAATAACAGCATCGTTAAACCACAATCTAAGTCAAATCTGACATACATTCTTAGAGGAATTGATCTATCGTTAATAAGCTATGCAGATGATGCACTTAATTAGAGCCGCCTCCTTCGCGGTTTAGAGGAGAATTTTATCCAGTTTCAAGTAGAATATGGAAAAATAGGCCTTCAGTTTAACGAAAAGAAATCAGATGTGTTGTTGTTTAATGCTAAGCAAGGGTCTGCTGTTGATGTTAGGCTGGGTGGTGCTACTGTTCGGCTTGCCGAACACATAGTTTATTTGGGGATCCCTATTGGTCGGTCTCTGCTTGAAACACGTCATCTTTTGCAGAGTCATCTGCAGAAGCGGTTCTCTTTAGCGTATAGCCATGTTGTAGTTTATAAGCGTCAGTTTGATCGGCGGATTTTGGCCCATCTATATAATGCAATGGCACCACCCCATTATCTGTATCTAAGTCCCTTTTAGAGGATTTTCCAAAAGGAAGATGAGAAAGAATTGCGGTCTACATATTATAAATATGCAAAGTACCTCTTACGGCTTCCACCATGGACATGTAACCGTATTGTGACAAGTCGGTATGGGATTATCGACCCTAACGAAGCAATATTAGCCTAGATCGCCAGATATAACTCTAATATTGTTACTCATCCTTGGGCAATTGTTTTGAGGCAATAGGTTTTTGTTTTTTGTAGTTAGATACCCATTTGTTCTTTATTTTTCTTATGTGTTGTGTATTATTTTGTAGTGAGTTTTTTTTGTGCTTTTTTATCTTATACTCCATCTGTTTCTTTTGATGGGAAATAAATAAATAAATAAATATATATATATATATATATATATATATATATATATATATATATATATATATATATATATATATATATATATATATATTTATATATTTATATATATATATATATATATATATATATATATATATATATATATATATATATATATATATTGTATCTGCGTTCTGAGCCACTGGAATTTTTCCTTTCAATCGTGTCACATTTCCGGAGGGAGCATTTGCACCATCGCTAGTGAGAGACAGGCTCCTAGATACAACAACCGTTTAGCCAAGTCCTCTGTCAAAGGCTGATTCTGAGTCCTTCCCCTCACCGGCTTCTCCCATGATTAGGTATCCAGAAGAAGTTAGACCCTTCTTCCGAGTTTAAGCTAGCTCCGTTCCGGGTCGTAGGAATCGGAATCGAAGCAAGACTCGCATTTTAACAGACACACCTGAAAAGGAAGAGATTAAAGCTAAAATAAGAAAAGATCAGACCACCGAAGAAATCTGCGAAGAAGCGTCAAAACAGTGCGGAGCGTAGTGACAACAAAAACGACAGAGCGGAGCTTTTTTCGGGCCTGGCTGCCTTGAATGATTCATCAAGCGACGAGTTTCTTCATTGTGGAGAGCTTGGAGAGAAATTTGTGCCTTTCAACATAGATCAAAATACTCAAGTTGAAAGAGCCAGTTGAAGGCTGGTAATATTGGTCTTAGGTATCCCCCATATATAAATAAAGCAGCAACTTGTTTCAAAAAACAAATTAGCCTATCATTATTTTTAATTTATCAAAAGTATTGCTTTTAAGGGAGGAAACCCGTTACCGAGTCCCCATTTGCTTTTTTAGACAGGTGGCTGTCTTAATATTCTGTGGGAAGAATTTAAGACCCATATTAGTCACTTATTGTTTGATTTCAGCTTTATTTGGCCTAGGCTGCTAATATTTGTTGCAAGTGTTCCAAACAAAATTAGACTATAACAGCCATTTATCTCAAGAAACCAAGTGTCTTTAAAAACTTTTTCAAAATACCATCAGTGCATGCCAATGGCTTAGAGCTTTTTTTTGCCCGGTCCCCCTTACTAGTACCCCTGATCTTACAACCTTTTCAAAACTCATTAGGAGACAATTTACTTGTCAGTTGAGTGTTTGGCTTGTAATGTACATTTTAAGTACCATTTTAAGGATTTTTAATAGCCCAGTTGCTTTTGTAATTTTTATAGATTTATCTTCTAAGCAGTCCTGACTGTAAACTAGTACCCGAATCTCTAATTGAAAAATCGCCCTTGGTGAATTCTGACTACTTAAGTTGTCATAATTTTCAGTTCTGGTAGTGGTCCTCATTTTTAATGCTGTTCAATAGTTTTAAATGGTAGAGTTGAAGGCACCATTTTTAGACTGACTGTCATCAATATCTTTAGAAATGATGTTCCATGTCTTCTATTAGATCTCATCACTCTTTATGTTGGCAATTCTAAATTATTAATTTAAGCTGCTCCACCTTCTGATCCATGATCTGTCCATATTGACCATGACATTCTTGGAAATTTGGCTGCTACATAGCTCCTTGCCTTCAATATTAGGGAATATTATGTGCTTGATTTTGGCAAACAAAATCAAAACCTGCAGCCTCCAAGGTGATATTCTTTTTGCAGTTTCTGAAGAAAGAGATCTCAGGGTAAATATTAGGGACAGATTTAATTTCAGCATCCACACAAAAACTATGTTGCCATCTTCTCATGAAACTTTAAAAGGTATTGGTCTGATTGCAACTTGAGACTGAATTGTCTTTGGCATTCCATCTTTTTTCAAAATAGAGAAAGAAATAGTGAAGAAAATGCAGATCAACTAAGATCACCAGTGAATTGTATTAAATATCTGTCGATAACATGTGTCATCTTGAATTCTATACTCTTTATTGCCCAGCCCTCAAATTATATGAATAAACCGTAGTAAGTAATTGAATTAACAATGCTTCTTGACTACTAGTGGACAGCATGTTCTAGAAACTTCTTTTAGCTGAGGAGATGGTAGAAAAAACGATTGGTCAGAGTGAAATAACTTTTTTTGCACAATTGAATTGTGTCCCGTATATACTTGTCTGTTGAAAATATTTGTCTATTATTAGTCTGTGAAAAGTGTTATTCAAGCTTCTTGTTTAATCTAAGAAAGTAGTAAGTATATTTTAATTTGTTTTCCTCATATTTCTAGGATAATTAGGCTACTCTTTGGTCAGTTTCTTAGGCTACTGGGTGTTTTCGGCTCGTGGGGATGGAAAAATAAACAGAAAACAAACGTTTTCTGTTGATTTTGTTTTTTAAAGTTCTTAAATTTAATGTTAAGTTTTTATGTGCTTTTTCGCAAAAAAAAGCTTTTGAATCAAAGAGACAATGGTCTGCTTAGGCAGTGTTGGTTATTTTTTAAAGTAGAATGCTCTACCCGATGGCGCTAAAATGCTTCTATAATGAACTTTTATCACACCCCAAGATAAACAGTAGTTCAACCCGTTAGCTACCAAACTTGGCTAGTTGGACATTAATTTTTGGCCGAGTCGGACTCATCGGACTTGGCAAAACTCAGCACTTCTGAATGACTTGGAAGTTCAAACACATTCATGAAACAGTATTTCTATATTTAAAAGCAGATATATAAAATTGAAGTTATTTATTTTAATATTATGAAATATTTGAATTGAGAAATGGATAGTTGTAACAGAAATGGGTATACTTTAGGTAGAATTTTATTTTGCTTCTCTCGTTTTCCTGTATTTTAATGCTTTGCTCTCATTATTTTCATTGTTTTTTTCAGCTTTTGGATGTGATAGGTCGAAGTCGAACAATAAAGAGTTTGGTTCAATCTGTAAGGAAACATAGAAGACCAATTATCCTCACTATAATTTTTGGCTTAATTACTATCAACATATTTTCAATTATCGGATATGTATTTTTTTACGAGGATTTCCGACTGGCAATTACGAAGTCTGATAATTGTACTGAATCTTCGAAAAATTTCTTTGATTGAATCACTGATTGCTTTAGGCCATTTTTTTCTTCTATCAGTGCAACAAGGAATCCAAGCTGGCGGAGGCATCGGTGAAATTCTTGGAAATGTTGGTACAAAGGTATGTTTATTCAGTTTTTTGGACCATTTAATCATATATTTGATGATATTTTATGACATTTGAATGATGCCCCCTGCACCTACACACATGACTCTGAACAGATTTTCAGGAAAGGACTTGTGCTCTGGCACTCATACTGATGACTTATTCTCGGAAAAGACTAAAATGACTGGTGTTTATACTCTAGCTAAGGGTTTTATAGAAAATAAAGAGGCAACTATACCCAGGACTTGAAGAATGTTTTAGGTAGATACTTAACAAAGGAATTTGGTAAACATGAGTGTAAAGATAATTATGGATTGATCAGTCAACACCCGGGTCCTGGTGGCAATGCGGAAATAATAGCAAAAAGTGAAGAAATTGCTTGTAAATTATTGGCTCTAAAAGACCTGCAAGTAGAGAATGTAACACTGTGATATATGGACCAGCAGCCCCCCCTCCCCCCTTACAGAACTCAAAACCAAATCTCTCATTCGTTCACTTTAGAAGGTTTTAAAATAAGAATCTCTTATACATATAAAGATTTTAAAGTGTAAATTCATTATCTCATAGGATTTGTGCTTTTTGGCTTAAGTTTTATAGCAAGCAAAAAATTATACTTTTTACCTTTGGTACAAATCTTACTGCAAGCAAAAAATGATACTTTTTAGACTACCAAAATTGGATTCAAACTTTTGAGTAAAGCCAATTAGAAACCAGATTTCTATTTCTGGTCTGGTCAACAAACTAGAGGTGAAAACCCTCGTAGTAAAAAATATTTTGCAAGGAGGTTAGGCCATATGTTGGATAATTAAAGAAGAGTTGTATTGCAACATTTCTGAGGTCAGTCTACCCAGTGCTTAATTTAGAAATCCGGGTTGATTCTGGATATATAAGGTAGACCAAAAGCTAGGAGTATTAATTCAGTCCTGATTCAGTCTTTATTCTGCACTCAGTCTTTGATGCGCATTATACTACTATCTCTCATTGAAGTCATTTCACCTGAAGTTGTATATGAAGTAAGAAAAATAAAATTATTGTCAATAATTGTGTTTGTCTTTCAGTCAAGGTAACAGGTACAGTTCCTATTGTCTACTGGATGGTTCCCAAGGGAATCTGCCCAACTCGGGAGACCTGAACGTCATGATAAGGATTTTGTCTTCATGGTTATAGAAATTTGTCAATAGAATCCCCTCAGTCTATGTCCCTTAACTATAAAGCTCCCATGTTATAAATCAACTTAACTTTATAAGAAACCCAACAATTAACGTAACTTTATAAGAACCCCCCCCCCCCGTAACAACACATCTTTTGAAAAGAAATATATTAGAAACGCTCAACGAATAAAAAATAAAAGAGGTATTGCTTTTATTCCTAAAGGATTTGCTGATATATAGAGGAAATAAACAGTGAAATACAAAACAATCCAGAAGTAAATAATATTAGTTTTATGGAAAAGAGATATGCTATGCAAGAAATTAATGAAAATGTTTGTAGGGTCATTATTGAATATAAGGAAGAATTTAAATTCCCAAGAAGTTTCATTGTGGGGTGTATTACATAATGTAAAACAATGTATACCCCTGCCTTAAGATGCTACAAATGCCAAAAATTTGGTCACTCTGCTCTAAATTGCTGGGCTGGTGAAAGATGCCTTCTATGCTCAGGAAAGCATAATTTAAATGAATGCTCTGAGAAAGATGAGAAACCTGAAGATCAAATTCTTGTGTGTGCAAATTGCAATGGCCCACACTCTGCTAACAACAAAAAATGTGCCCATTATCATGAGCAAACAGAAGCTCTTAAAATAGTATATACAAAAAATATGACTTCCAAGGTGGCTCTATGCCAACTAAGTTAAACAACAATTCCCTCAACAAGTCAAAATACTGTGGTCAATGAAAATAATATAGAATGCAAGCAAAGCCCTAGCCTAAGTGAACAAAGTACTAGACTGGCCAAATTTGAAAAATGTCTTAATTCAGCTGCCTCCCTACTCTCTGATATATGTGAGGAACTGATAGATATGTTCCAAAAAACATCAGAAAAAAACAAAAGCTGTACAAAATTTTACTAGGGTCCTAGATAAAGTTTTTGTCCTGGTCCCTGGGTCAACTAAAATGTTTCTAAGAAATGATAAAAGCAGAAAAGAATCAAAGTGATATAAAAATGACCAAAATAGCTCGTACATCACCTGATAAAGAGACCTCACCAGACAAAGGTAAAAATTTAAAAAAGGGGAAGCACATCAGTAAATCATGAAGGTCTTGCAAATAAACACACAAGGAATGGGAAAAACTAAAACTGCTTTAATAAATACACTAATTGTATGAGCGAAACTTGATTTGTTCTTCCTTCAAGAGACTCTTGTAGCCAATGAAAAGAAAACACCAAAATTTGCTGGTTTTCATCTTGAAAGGTGGGATAGAGAAGGGAGAAAATGAGGAGGTCTGCTGATATTGGTTAGAGAATATATATCCTTTAGGGAAATAACTTTGCCCTTTACAGTTAAAAATGAAGTTTGTCTGATAAATATTAAACTAGAGGAAAATAGATGCTTATCTGTTGTCAACTACTATAAAAGGGCAACAGTGAATTTTGACCTCAATCAATTTAAAAGGTAAATGATTACTGTGAAAAGGATAAATTTATAGGGGGTGACTTCAATCTTCATAATAAAAAGTGGGACACTTCATCACAACAGGACCAACAGTCATTTGCATTTGCTGATTATACTTTGGAACCTGACAGTAATCTTTGTCTTATTACACCACGTGACCTGGGCACTAGGCTAAATGTAACCAATGGTAAGTGTTCTGCTTTAGATTTAGCACTTGTTTCCTATTCATTAGCCCAAGACTAACATGTTGAACTAACTGGTGCTGTGGAATCTGATCACCTTCTATTAATTGTGCAACTAGAAGAATCCATAGATTACCTTGAATTACAGAGAATAAAAATGTGGAATTTCTGTAGTTATAAATGGCCTAGTTGGCAAAGTTCAATAGCATCTAAACTACAAAAAAATTGACTGATAATTCAATTGATTTGCTAAATAAACAAATAAGAGATTTACTAGTGAAGACTAGTGAAGATATTTTTGGGTTCTCTAAGCCCAAGGAAAGAAAAAGAATATTCCATTCCTGGTTGGAATACAAAATTTGAAAAAGCTCGATTGGACAAGAAAAAGGAGAAATCAATATGCAAGAAATCCAACAATAAATAAAGAAATAGAAATGATTAGGGCTGCTGCATAAAAAAAAACTATACTCCAAGGAGCGGGGTGTCGAGGAGGAAAAGCCCCTTTCATATACGGAGTAATTTCTGTTCGTTTTCAGTTTTAATGTCGCTCCTTACTTTCATTTCATAAAACTTGTCTTTTTTATTTTTGCCAATATAAGAAATATGTATTTCCTCAATGTTGAATAAATTCAACTCAATAATTTATGCAAAAACAGAAATGCAAGCGTATTGCGCTTGTATTTCTATGATCTCCGGAGTAGTCACAGAAATGAAGAGATTCTTGAGAAAACAAGCGAAGTGATTGATGCGAAGGGAAAAAAGTTGTGACTGTAACTAACTATGGTACTATCTGAGAAAGAATATGAAGAAGCAGATGCGTCAAATGATAATGAAATTCGTCGATTGCTTGATACGAGGAACGAGTCCCAGTGTTTTTGCTTTCAATCTGGAAGCGATCGCGAAATAGAAAAACGTTTGAAGTCGTTTTATTCCTTGGAATATTTCTTTAACAACCGTATGATGCACCATCCTGTAAGTGTTTAATCAATCTTATACACATGTACACCAACATGAAAAGGGCTGCTTCCTCACCAACACCCCGCTCTTTACGTTAAAGTTTGACAACAACTAATGTATCTACAGATAATAATAAACAACCCCAAATAGAACCGATCACTATTGATGAACTAGAAACTCCTATAAAGAAAATAAAACCAAGAACACCTGGTCCTGATCAAATACATAACTTGATGCTTAAAAATTTACCCGAGGAAGCCGAAAATATTCTTCTGATTCTATTTAATAAGTCCATCAAAGAAGCATACACTCCCAAAGAATGGAGAAAGACATCCATAATCCCTATACCTAAAACGGGAAAAGATTCCTCTAATCAGTGATTTTTTACAGTTTTGATGTTGATGTTAATAAAAATTAACTTCTTAATAAAAACTCCACTTCTTAAGTATTGTCGGGATAACTGGTAAGTTCCGAATTATTTACTCAAAATAAAAATGTTCTCTCAGCTGTTGACAAATTCTTCCAAAGTGAAGTTTCCCACAGGAACACTCACTTCTTCATTTCTTTCTTTCTTCATATTTATGAGCTAAATTCATTTACCTTTGGAATAAATGAAGCAAATCTATCGACAATTACTCGGACCAGGTATGTGTTTAAAAGGTGGCTTTCGAATTTGGATTCTTATGCTCTTTCCACATATAATAATTGCTGTTAATTGCAAATTCAATATTGACCTTCAAAAATAATACCTTTTTTCTTATTTTAGATACGGTTAATATAGCCCACCTCTGTTAGCATCACACTTGTTAAAACCGGTTTACCTGTAAATTGAATCGACGGTGACCAAATTGAGAATCAATAAATGCAAGGGAAATATTTAGCTGAATATAAGTTACCAAGGACTGATATTGGTAACACTAGATTTGCGGCTCTTAAGAAGGAATAACTAAAGGAGTAGCATCTTTAAATTAGGCTATCTTTTTTTGTCTTTAATTTCACTTATGTGACAATCAACTCCCCTCTAAATAATATGGAAGAAATTATACAATCAAAAACTAATCTAGAATTATAAATGAAGATATAAGCCTATAAATGGGGCTATTAAGAAGGAACAGTGTTAGGAATATAATTCATACTTCATTATATGCAGAAAAATTTCAGTTTACACATTTGATGGCACTTCCACAATACTATACCCCCACCAGACCCGTTCCTGGAGGGGGGGCAGTTGGTATTGGCGTCGTGGCCGATAAATTGCTCATTATGATCCAATTTTTCACTTTTATCCGGCTTTATTGCTTACATTTGAGTTGGGAGGGGGGGGGGGGCACTGTCATTGCTTTTCAAAGGCAGAACCAGCTCCTCTTTTTTCTAATGTGTAAATCTAGTGTAAATTATAGGCTTTCTTTCTCGTGCATTTTTCCATTATTTGCTCCTGTTTCAACCCATGTACCCGTACATATATCGTGCTTTTTCTTCCGACTTAATTCGATTTACTCTATGTGGATTTTGTCACAGATTGCATTTCAAATATTTGTTTTTTTTTTTATCTTATTAAAAAACCCTAATCCACCAGTTACGGATAAGGAACTGTAGGTGAGGATGAACCCGGCTCAATAGTCATCCAAAACTCTAAAAAAAGGAGTTTTGATACTAGTATGTATAACAAAAGAATCAAATTTTTATGCTTGTTTCAAATATGTTGTATAGTATTACCACTTAAAGATTTATCAGTCTGAGAAAATTTGCCTTAATTTCAAAAAAAGTAGAAAAAACCCCTAGAAGTAATAGAATCTCAATGAAAGTCACACCATCACATTCAGCGTAATAGCCCTACTTTGGAGGTTTTAGGCTCCTATCTGAAAAATGCGGTATTTTTGCCCCGAAGAAAGATCACGGATGAGTGTTTATTATTATTATTTTTCCCTAGGGGTGTTCGTATCGACCCAATAGTCCTAAAATATCGTGAGTGCTAATTCAAATATAAATTAAAGTTCTAGTGCCCTTTTTAAGTGACCATACAAATTAGAAGGCAAAAAGACCCCTTCCCATGCCCCTTTTTTCTCAAAATCGTCCGAACTAAATTTTGAGATAGCCTCTTAGTTCAGCAAGGTTGAAAGACCAAATAAATGTCTTTGGAGATATCATGACCCCCCACAGCCCGCGGGGAAAGGTCTTTTAAGTTACAAAATTTGTCCATTCTTTACGCATATTTTTTGTTATTGGGTAGCATGAATATATTTTTTGGGGGGAGGGGATGGGGGATTGGGATGCATTTCTTGCTGATGTAATTTGCCACGAGGATAACTTTCCAAGGAGAGGGAAGTTTCTATGGGGTGAATTTGTCAGTAAAAATTTTACACTAGGAGAATTTACCTAAACTCTAATGCGAAATTCATCTTATATCCTGTTTTTTCATTGCCGACTCAATTCTATGTTTAAATTCGTTGAGGGTAATTGTCCAGGGCAAATTTTCACCAGGATTGAATTGCCTAGAGAATAAATCCGTGGGCAGGAAGGATTTATGCGCGGAGGTGTTGCCAGATTTCCTGGCATTACTTAAAAACGATCAGAAATTAAATTTAAAAAAAAAGTTTTTTTAACTAAAAGTTGAAAAGACCAAAGTTAAAACAGCCAAACTGAGCAATTCAAGTAAATATTCAACTGCACTTCCCTTACCTGTCGTCTATTATAAAGTAATGCATGAAAGGCAAAAACAATCCAAATTTCTAGATTTAAACAATTCAGCAAGTTAAAAGCTTATTTCTGTTTTAGATATGATCAATTTTTTTTAAGGAACAAGGAAATACAGACAAATATGAAGTATGCTTCAAGCAACAAATTGAAAAAAAACAGCCACGTCTGCACTTACAGAGGTTGGAAAAGTTCCCCAAAGTTCGTTTGAAGCACCTCTTCCAGGTTTTCCACATAATGACTAATGTTTTGAGATCCTGGACCACAACTCAAAGGAAGAACCCCCTCATACTTATGACAAATTTTCACTATGGGACCCATATAAAGCCTTAGAAATCCAAGCAATGGTACAATTCAGCAATTTCTTTTAGACAAGGTATTACAGTTATATTCCAAATACTATTCCCCTCCCCCAACCCAAATTGTTTCATAAATTTTAGATTCTGAAATGGGAAGAATAACTGCAGATTTGAACAAGTATGAAGTGGGGAATGTTTTAAAATGTTAAATTGCAAAAGTCATAAGTGGTGAAATTTTCTATAAAAATTCAGATTAAAATGTATAAATCCTTTTTTTTAAATCCTTAAGATTGTTCCAAGCTAATCATAAAAAATCATGAAACAAAAAACACACACACAATGAATGATTGTTTACTGGAATTACCTTCTATAGCCTCCAAATGTGTAATGCCCCCTTCAGTGACAGAGATCCTCTTTATTTCATCATGGCTCAAAATACTGAATTGAACCTTATTTACAGGGCGAATTGGGGCCTTTGAGCCCATGCCCGAGAAAGCCATTTTGGCTTATAAGTTCCAATGCTATAAACCTGAAAAACAAATGAAAAATAATAAAAATAGTTGAAACCCAAAAGTAATACAAGCAATGGAAATTAAATCCCAGCTTTAACTCCAAAAGAGTCCAATCATCCAACCATAAGCATTTTTGTCAGATTTCTTACCTAGAAATTGCAAAAGCAAAGGGCGTATAACCATAATTTATCATCATAGAATATAGCTGCTACCATAACCTATAAGCAGTTTTTGAATTTGACATTGTCCCCAATATCATTAGAAGTAGCACAATTGCTGAACAATTTTTATTGTCCCTTTTATTGTCACATTTTTATTGTCCCTTTTATTTGAAGTTCTGACACTAGTATCTTCATGTTATGCGACTTTCATAGTTGGACACTGTTTTTCCCCTTATTGGGATATTAACATTTTTTCTTATTTATTTATTATTATTTTTTAAGTGGCGAAAATGTTCACATTTTTTATGTACTGCAATATCTTTTTTTTACACAAAAGTCTTCAAACATTCTTAGGATGAGAGGACTAGGACATGTATAAAAATAATTACTTAAAAATCTATTTCTTTTTAATTTAAACACTCCCCTCATCCATGCCCCCAAATATAGGTTATGGCAGTAGCTTTATTATATGATGATACATTATGGTACATGATACACCCTTTGCTTTTGCAAAGGGTAAGAAAACTGACTGAGAAAAGGATTTAACTTAGTCAGCATATATATAGGCTTTGCAGCCAAGGGCAGTGGACATGTCCAAGTCACTGCAATAAATTACAAAGAGAATAGGACTTAAAATCCCCCCTTGGGTTAGACCCAAATAACTTTTAACCTGAAAATGTGTACTATACCCACTAGTAGCTACCCTAACCTCACGATTTCTCAAATAGCTAGAAATCCAATTTATGCAATTGGCAGGTATACCTATTTCCCCTGTTTTCTTTAAAAGTTTATCCAGGTCAACTTGGTCAAAAGCAGACTTCATGTCTAGGGAAACTGCAAATATATCCTTCTTGTATCTGAAGCCCTGTTTTATTTGGTCCACAGGTCTAACTAAGCAGTCAGTTGTGCTCCGATTTGGGAAGAAACCAAACTGTTCTTTCAGTGCAGCTTTTATTACAAGCCCAAGGATTCTATTTTTAATCAGATGTTCCATTAGTTTACAGAGGCAAGATGTTAGAGAAATGGGCCTATATGAATGTAGATTAGAAATACCTAAGAAGTGATGTTAGGTCAATCTTTACGAATTATACCAGAAAATAATGAAAATATAAGACTTTGGTATAAAAAATAAGGAAACTACAACAGAGAATTATGGAAAGCAGGCCACCCAGAACGCATTATATTAAATACCTAACATATTTCACCTTAACCACCTTTATATATAAATATTTAATTAAAACATACAAGCATCGTAGTTTTTTTCATTGAGACGAAGATATAACCGATTGTAAACAGTAAACCGGTTTTTCTCAGACAAACGGAGCAACCTTCTTGAGTGTTTTCGGGCTAACACATAGGTACCAATCATTATTTAGCAACATTATCTAGCAACATTAAATTTATAACGAAAAGAAATTATCTCGTATATGAGAAGAACTCCCCACTCTTCTGTTTCTTCTTTGCTACACTGAAGTTTTTCAGTTCTTTTAGAAGTTTCTTATTACAATTCAACAGCTTTTGTAATTCAGGAGTCGTTCTCAAATAATTGGGACAAAAATTCAAACTTCAGCGTAAAAACTGAGGGATGAGGAGGGGGTAGTCCCCTTTCATTTTTATTTTTCCTTTTGGAGGTATTCCTTTTAAGTTTTAATGTCACTCCTCACTTTTAGCTGAAAAAATATTTTTTTTAATTAAATTTTATAACAATGAGAATTCATTGTCTTAGAACAAATCTAGGTACTTATTAATTATAGCGACCACATCCAAAAAGTAAATTACAGCGACCACACACAAGAAGTGAAGTCAGAAAACAGTTATACTTCATAAATGTAAGAATAATTCTAGGTAACACATTTCGCATACAGACCCGCTATACTTTACCCCCAATCCCCCTCTAAATGTGCAAATGTATAGCCCAAATAATAAATTTCCCACCTATTCTCCCAATTCGGGTCTCTTGATTCAACCTGTGTGTCTTGATTGTCTCAGGGTTGATGTGTGTCTCAGGGTTGATTCAACACTGAGAGTTGCCCTTTTAGCGTTCCTAGCCTACCCTTTGGAAAACCAGATTGCAACTAGTACTTAGTTATAGCTTTAGTTGTGGCATTAGCATTAGTAGTAACCTTACGAGTTTCACGCCTTAAGGGTTTTAATAGCATCCTTTTGCACCCTTTTGATAAATGGCAAGCACAGTTTTAGTTCAGTTTAGCTTAACACCTCCCTCAATATTTTTTATCCGGCTCCCCCTCCATGAAAAATTCCCTCCCGTCATGGGAAATTACTCCGTGAAAGTTTATCCAGCGTAAAATAACCCCTCCAACCAAAATTCCACTGAAAATTTCCGTTTAACCCACTTTAATTTGAAAGACTTAAATTTCTGATGGTTTTCCGATCACTCCAGAAATCCCCCCTTCTGTGGAAATATTTTCTGGGAAATCAAACTTGCTGAAAATTTCCCTGGGCAATTCCCTAAGAACATCTTCAAATGCAAAATTGAGTTGGCAAAGAGAAAGTAATACAAATTAAAAAAATATCGCACAGAAATTTTGTTAAATCCCCCAGTCAAAATTTCCCCAAAAGACTCAATCCCAGAAACTTTTCCCTCCCCACGGCAAATTTTCGAAATGGGAATAGACAACTGCCCTTGTCTTGAGGACTATCAGGAGGTTGAACACCCCAAAGACATAACCTTTAAACAATGCTAAGCAAAATAGCTCTCTTAGAATTTTGATCACATGTGTTTTGGGAATGATAGAGGCTAAGGTGGATTGCTGGTTGCTCTCCATTCACTTTTGACTCTTAAAAGGGCGCACTAGAACTTTCAACTTCCAATCAAACGAGGCGCATCCAATCCGAAGTTTAAACGACCACATGATCTGTAAGAACCTTCTATGCCCCAGGACATAACGCATAACCCTTGCCCCTGTGCTCTGGAGGGGGGGATAGGGTCCGGACAATAATATATGTTTGTTGGATTGCTATCGTAATTTGACACAAGTTTCATGTGAAATTAAAAAAGAAATTCTTTTATTTTATTTTCAAATTAGTAATGTCAACAAAACCCTACATTTTATGCGTCAAATTTATTATATTAATTTGGACTTCCTTGTGATTCATAGAACTTCAATCTAAGAAAATCTAACACAAATTTTGAAAATATAAGTTGATAGATGGATAAACTAGATTCTAGGCTATTGATTATTAACAAAACTGACTCTTTAAATTGGGGAGAAAAGTTTCAATCACTTCAGAAAAGAGAGTAATCCATCAGTGGATTCAATATTTTAAAAAAACTTACAACGCTAATTAAGATTAATTAAAATTATATCCGAGTATACACAGACACACAGAGAATGTGGAGACGCTCTTTTTTTTGGTACCTTTATTGCTGCCTCGCCTTTTGAATATGTAGGGAAAATATATATTCTGAACCAACAGAGAAAACGTGTCAAATGAAAATAAAAACAACTCTTGTTTTAAAAGGAAACGGAGACGAATTTTACTTTACCCCACACCCCTCCCCTCTAACCTTCATATTGTTTTAAATTAAAATAATAGCATTGTATTAAAAAGCGGCGAGAAAAAACACGCAAAGAATGGGTAAGTTGTAAGCAAAGTATGAGCAAGCTGTGACTTCTATCCCATTCACTGTTTTATCGAATTTTAAGATTAAACCCAAAAGGCACAGGCAACTCTTCAGGTACACGTGAATCCACTAGGAAATTTGCCACTCTTTTCGAGTCGTGTGATCCACATTCATTACACCATGTTCTTCAAGGCCCTGGGTGCTTAGGGGATGGGGAGAAGTAGGTGATGCAGAAGGCAAGAAACGATTCGTTTGTAGTGTTTGCAGACTGAACAGGCTTAGTCTGTTCGGCATCGTTCAGTTCTCAACATCTTATCAGCAATGAGTTTTCAGTCTCTTTCCTTTGGAGTGGGACGTTCTTTTTGCTTTCTGGAAATGATACAGCTTTTGGGCATAATTTCTTATCTCGAAAGTTTCAATTTCCTTTGCTACTCATCTCAAATATTATTACTTATCCATTTCCAAGTATCCATTTTTGAATTTGGCTCATGAGGCACCTCTGACCTCTTTGCTAGTGGATCCAACCATTTCTTTAAATTAAAAGCAGCAGTACTAAATCGTATGGGATGGTTTTGAAACTTCACCGAGGTTGGCTAGGACAGCAAAACGTTTGTTGGGGAATAAGCAGCTCTAGGTGCAAACTTTGAAATATCAATTTGGAGAGGGGGCTTTCAAAACGCCCGTGACAAAGAGTGTTTAACATCTTAGGAGCTAAACTTTGAAAGTAAAACTCGAATTAATAGAATTTTATTGATTTTTTTACGTCACATCAAATTAAACCGCATGCCAAAGTTATTAGACAAGATCCAAATAAGATTAAAAAATATATAATCTATAACCCCGAATTAATAAGCATTTATGGGTTCAAAATGCGAGACACTTGCGTATTCTTACACTAACATATTCCTGTCCATGTCCCTCTCCACCGGGAGGACCTTCTGATCCGTCTACCAATATTTCTTCTTATGTAGTATATTTTACATACTACACGGAATTGTTACTATGTTTCAAAACGTGGGTTTTAAATTATCCCAAGTGAAATACCTGAAACAGGTTCTGGGTCTGTCTAATGAGTTATTTCATAGAATAAAACTAACCCTTCCAGATGTCTTTAAAATACGTAAAAAACTTATTATGAGCATTTTTGTTTGATATTTATATATTTTCTAAAGCAACTCCTGACAACACTGACAATAGATTTTACCAATCGATGTTTTCTCCGGGTCCAACCAACACCAGATAGGCTATCATGGCAACTTTTGACAGTTGCTCTAAACGGTGAAAACGCAGATCTAGATCACTTGTCAGCTAGTCAGCATCATCGTATGGAGAAGACATTTCCTTCTAGGTGGTATGTCTGCGATTTGTCTCATGGACATTTTGGACAGATGAATTTGGGGTGAGTGATTTGTTAAAATTTAAAATTTCTCAAATAAAAACAATATCGTTGATTTAAGTAAATACATTTTTCCTAAGGCCCGTTAATGTCCATAAATAAATACTTCAAAATTTTAAATTAAAAAAAAAGACTTCTGTTTACAAAGTTTTAGTGCCTTACATGGAATCAAGAAAAAAATTATGTTTTTAAATTTAATTTCAGTTATAAATTTTAGTTTTATTTGAAATTATATTTAAATATTCAATTTCGTTCAAAAAGTTATTTTTAAATATTAATTTTGTCTTAAATATAACTTAATTGATGTGTTTCTTTCCGTTATTTTACTTTTTGCCTCTTCTTCTCTCTCTCTTTCATAACATTATTTAAACTATGAAATCCAAACATTCCTTAATTAAGTTAATATCCTTCATTTAATTTATAGAAGTCCAATGACAAACCAATTTATTTGTTGTCATTTTTTCTTTCATGCCTCTAATAGATTTACATCTTTAAGCGAATTTAAAACAAATAGATTTTAGAATTACAATCAAGTTGGTGGCCTTAGAGTAAAAGAGTTAAGAGCCAACCCAAGACTGATGGTCTGAGTAAGAGGCAAGGCTTGGAAAAGCCTTTTTCTTTTTAAGCATCAGGGTAATTATAAAAATTAAATATTATTATTTTCAAGAAAAAACTCGTACTTTACCCCGAACATAAGACGATACTCATCATCTATGATTTCAACAGACTCAAACTCTTATTATCCATGGTCAAACCCCTCGAAGGAGAAATAGAAGCTAAAACCGTCTTGTTGTCTTACTGAAAAATACAATATTCTTAATTACATTTAAAGTTCACTTTTTACCTGGCTTTGAAATAACATTTTACAAGGTAATACCTATTAAAAAGTTTATACTATTTTTTTCATGCTTATATAAAAGGAGTAATTCTCGATCTATGTCAAAAAGGAATTTCTATATCATTTTACTGCCACTATGTGAAGTCTCTAGGAATAAGAAAGAGAAATTATAATCTATGACAATATGTCAATTCTGTACAGAGCTATGCCGTCAGGCACAAGGATATTTCTTATGAATGGCTCACCGAAAAAATTGGGGGGTAGTGGGCTATTGAACAATTTAGGAACTGTTTGACTAAAATTCGCAACAGTTTTGCGAATTTAATGTGACCGCTCAAACTTGAAGTTTGCAAAATTCTTATTAAAAAATAAACAACAAAAAGTGAACATTAAAAAAAAACTATATACATTTACTGCTTTAAGAAAACGATAAAACTAACGCCGTAAGAAAACAAATAGTATATGCAACAAACTATAGAGATTATGGATGAAATTTGGAAAGCATATAACACTAAGATAAAGAGTGATCGAGGATTTTAAAAAAATTAATAGTAGGTGTGGAATTTTTACTTTCCTTTTAAACGAATGACATCTATTTATTTGAAAAGTTGAATAGGAGTAAATGCTATTGAAATGTTTATAATATAAATGAAACCACAGAGAAAAGGAAGATGTTGACAGAATAGCATTGGGTCCAGCGACACCTGATTTTAATTATTATGTTTTGAGCTGAAGCAACAAAATAACAGATACTTTGTGCTCAGATAATAGGTATTTTGTCCTCAGACAGGTATTTTGTGCTCACTCCATAATTAAACAAACTAAGTTAAAGTTGTGATGGCACATTGAGATTGGAAATACAACACATCACTATGGATAAGAAATTGACAGAGCCATCTATATTCTTTGTAAAAAAAAACAGCATGTATCTCAAACATAGGTAGCGTTGACTGTAAAAGTGCCGGTAAAATAAGATCAATTTTTTATATTTTATTAAATAAAAAAAACTAGTTTTTTTTAACTGAAAGTAAGGAGCGACATTAAAGCTTAAAACGAACAGAAATTATTTCGTATATTAAAGGGGCTGTTCCCTCCTCAACGCTTCTTTCTTTACGCTAAAGTTGGACTCTTTCTCTCAACTCTACTTTTTAAACAGTAAAACACTTAAAGGTGAACCCTCTCACTTAAAGGTGAAACCCTCATATTCGTAATAATTTCGGTTCGTTTTAAGTTTTAATGCTGTTCCTTACTTTCAGTTGAAGAAACTATTTCATATTTTTTTAATTGCTCTTTTAAAAAAATTCTAAGAAATCCTGCACCCCCTTCATGGAAAATCTCATTATATTTAAAATCAGCATTTAAGTTCGATTCTTTTGATGTAACTATTGGTATCAAAATTCCGTTTTTTAGAGTTTCGGTTACTATTGAGCCGGCTCGCTCCTTACTACAGTTCGATATCACGAACTGTTTGATAGTTCAGAATTTATAACGAATATTGAATTTCATTTCGAAAATTTGGTATATTTGATTAGTTTCTTCCAAACTATTTAATACGGACTTGGAAAATAATTTAATTGTCTATTTTGGCAAAAAAAACATCAGTAAGTACTAGTCTGAAATTTTCAATTTCAATTTAAATATACTTAACATCAAATACAAGTTCACAACATTAAATAATGAATGCATTAATTAAGGGTGAGAAAAAGCGATTCAAAGCTAAAGCCAAATTTTATAAACACGATTTTCATCGAGTCCTCTTATATAATAAATACTTGTATTAAGGGTGATAAAAATGATGATAAGTCCCAATTCAAATAAAACAACATAATTTTAAGTCCGAAAATTATATAGTTATCACTGGAAATTATTTGCCCCTGGATCAACTAGTAGAAAACCAAATAAAAATTTTAATTAAGATTTGTCAGATCCAAAAAAATAGTCGTCAAACCTTTAAGTTTGTAATAATTAACTCCCCGTCCAGATTACGGCCGCTTGGAGCTGTTTCAGAGCCTATCCCTGTTTTGTCCCCCATTCACTTCATTGCATCCAGATATGAAAAAAATTTTGTCCCCATTCATCACAGAACAAGAGCTAAGAGCTCATATGGCACTTGTGACGAGGTCGGAAGAGCCGAGAGCTCATATGGTACGAGGTCGGAAGAGCCAAGAGCTCATTTGGACGAGGTCGGAAGAGCCAAGAGCCAAGAGCTCATTTGGCACTTGTGAGAAGGTCAGAACCTAAAGTTAAACTTTATAGCACAAGATCCTTCTAAATATCAAATTTCATTAAGATCTGGTCACCCTTTCGTAAGTTACAAATACCTCAATTTTCAAAATTACCTACCCCCTCCCAATTCCACCAAAGAGAGCAGATCCGGTCCAGTTATGTCAGTCACGTATCTTAGACAGGTTTCTATTCTTCCCATCCAGTTTCATCCTGATCTCACCGCTTTAAGTCTTTTCTAAGATTTCCGGTCCCCCCAACTGCCCCCCCCACTGCCCCCCCCCCAATTACGTTTGATCCGGTTGAGATTTAAAATAAGATATCAGAGTTACGAGGTCCTTCTAAATATGAAGTTTCATGAAGATCCGATCACTCCTTCGTAAGTTAAAAATACGTTATTTTTCTTATTTTTCAGAATTACCGCCCCCCCCCCCGCAATTGAGCGGATCCGTTCCAATTATGTAAATTACGTATGCAAGACTTTTGCTTATTTTTCCAACCAAGTTTCATCCCAATCCTTCCAATCTAAGGGTTTCCCATCATTTTAGGTCTCCCCACCCAAACTTCCCCCAATGTCACCAGATCCGGTCAGGATTTAAAATAAGAGCTTTGAGCCACGATATCCTTCTAAAAATCAAATTTCATGGAGATCCAATCACCCATTCGTAAGTTAAAAATACCTCATTTTTTCTAATTTTTCAGAATTAACCCCCCCCCCCCCAACTACCCAAAAGAGAGCGGATCCGTTCCGTTTATGTCAATCATCTATCTAGGACTTGTGTTTATTTTTCCCACCATGTTTCATCCCGATCCCTCCACTCTAAGTGTTTTCCAAGTTTTAGGTTTCCCCCTCCCAACTCCCCGCCCCCATCACCAGATCCGGTCGGGATTTAAAATAAGAGCTCTAAGACACGATATCCTTCTAAACATCAAATTTCATTGAGATCCGATCACTCGTTCGTAAGTTGAAAATACCTCATTTTTCTAATTTTTAAGACTTACTCCCCCCCCCCTCCCAACTACCCCAAAGAGAGCAAATAAGTTCCGATTATGTCAATCATGTATCTGGGACTTGCGCTTATTTTTCCCATCAAGTTTCATCCCGATCCCTCTACTCTAAGTGTTTTCCAAGATTTTAGGTTTCCCCCCTCCAACTCCCCCCAATGTCATCAGACCCAGTCGGGATTTAAAATAAGAGCTCTGAGACACAATATCATTCCAAACATCAAATTTCATTAAGATCCAATCACCCGCTCATAAGTTAAAAATACTTCATTTTTTCTATTTTTCCGAATTAACCGGCCCCTTCTCCCCCCCCCAGATGGTCAAATCGGGAAAACGACTATTTCTAATTTAATCTGGTCCGGTCCCTGATACGCTTGCCAAATTTCATCGTCCTAGCTTACCTGGAAGTGCCTAAAGTAGCAAAACCGGGACTTTAGGTTTTCCCCCTCCAACTCCCCCCAATGTCATCAGATCCGGTCGGGATTAAAAATAAGAGCTCTAAGACACAATATCATTCCAAACATCAAATTTCATTAAGATCCAAATACCCGCTGATAAGTTAAAAATACTTCATTTTTTCTATTTTTTGCGAATTAACCGGGCCCCCACTCCCCCCCAGATGGTCAAATCGGGAAAACGACTATTTCTAATTTAATCTGGTCCGGTCCCTGATACGCTTGCCAAATTTCATCGTCCTAGCTTACCTGGAAGTGCCTTAAGTAGCAAAACCGGGACCGACAGACAGACCGACAGACCGACAGACAGACCGACAGAATTGGCGACTGCTATATGTCACTTGGTTAATACCAAGTGCCATAAAAACGAATAAAATATCCCACAAGTTTTCCCCTTTTTTTCTCGTTTTTTATTGTCTGATGATCCTACCCAGATCCTTGCACTTTTGTTTGTTCCCCCCCCCCCGACTCTTATTTAGTGTCCCTTTTAATTTTTAAATAGTTTATATTCCGTTTCCTTTTTTGTGTTTATTCGCTTATTTTTATCCCCCCCCCTTTTCTACCAGTTTTTATCTTATTAACTTTTATTATTTACTTTATGCAGTTGAATTATTGACACTTTTTCAGTGTCCCTTTTAATTTTTATGTATATTTATATCTCATTCTTTTTTTATTTATTCACTTATCCCCCCTTTTTTTTAGTGTCCCTTACAATTTTTTTCAGACTTGTATCTGTTTAAGTTTAGTTGGACCAGCTTTTATCTTTTTAACTTTTTCATTGACTTTTTACAGCTAAATTATTGACTCACAATTGATTATTCATGATAATTTTTCTCTTTCGTTGTTGGTTTTGAAGATTTGCCAGTGTTTGTGTAACCATATGATTTGTCGACTCCAAAGACCGAATTCGGCCCTTTGTGGGTTTGTGACAGCGATTCTTCTTTACTTTTAGCAAGAATATCAGCACTGCTATATACCCTTGTATAATGTAACGATCCTGCTAGTCTTTGGTTTACAATACCATGATAAGATAAGATAATATTTAATTTCAAAAGGCTATCACAAGCTCTATAGAGCCGAATTCGCTTTATATGTCAGTAAAAACTAAGAAAAAAAATTTCAAAACAGTACATTAAGTCAATCACTTAAAATTAAAAGGAATTTAAAAGCAAAATCATCAAAGATAAAGGGCAAATGATCTATAAGGTCTGCTGTCTTACCATCACCATGTCAACTTATGGGTTATTTTATGACAAAATATCGTATTGATTGTAGCTAGGTTGTTAAAGAAAGAAAATTACAAAATTTTGAAGACATTACTGTCTTCTTATACTACACCAAATTTATCTAGGCTAGGATACCATCTATCCGTATTTCTACCAACCTGGGCTTTAAAATCTCCAAATAAAAACACCATATTTCTACCCGATACCCTGTCTATTTGCTTCAATATCCGAATATAACATCCTGATGTTTCAAGTATCTCCGTCAGTTGGTTCAACAGGGGCATACGCTACAATAACTGATACCCTGAACCTTTTAGTCATAAACTGATCAATTAAAATTCTATTATTAAGACTTTTCAAGCTTAATTCGCTATCTCAAAACTCTAATCAGATGTGTCTTGGGAATAGGTGGGCGTGGGGAGGGGGGCGGGGTTTGTTGCAGTTTGACATGTTTGACTAATAAAATAAGCACTAGCCCTTTGAATTTCCGATTTAATGTCTTTTTTGAAATTTCGACAATAATAAATTACCATCTTAAAATTTCTATCCAATGCATTTTGAGAAAATACGAGGTGTTGGAGAGGGGTGTCCATACTCTGATCATTCTGAATCTTAAAAAACACTAGAACTTCTGATTACCAATCGAATGAGACCCCTCTCAAACTTATACAACCACCCTTTCTATATAAACCTTATATGCCCCATGATTTAAATTTAAGAAATGCCCTGAGGGATGTAGGGGGGAGGGAGGGGGTTTACCATCGTCAAAGACATGTTTTCGGGACCTTTTACTTACATTTAACGAAATAGCTATCTCAAAGTTTTTATTCGATATGTTTGGGGAAATGGTGGGCGTGGGATTAGTTGCCCTCCAATACCTTTTGGCTATTAAAAGAGTACTAGCCCTTTCAATTTTCAATCGAAAGAGCTCTTCCTGAAATTTCTATGACAACAAATGGCCATATCGAATTTTCTATCAGATGCATTTCCGAAAAACACGAGGTGTTGTGCATTTCCGGTCGGTATTGAGGAAGGGGCAACCCTTCATTTCCGAAATAAGTCAGCCAAAATTAATGTTCAATCATTTTTATTTTAAAAGTATATTAAGGCAAAGTTGAGTCTCCATTAGTTGAAAAACGCTCAAAGATCAAATAAGAAAAACAGAGTTTTTATACTGAAAGTGAGGAGCGACGTTTAAACTTCAAACGAACAGAAATCCTTCCGTTATGAAACAGGCTTTTCCCTCCTCAGCACCTTGCTCTTTATGTGATTATTTTATTATTTTACAAATTAGAGTTGTGACAAAGAGTCAAACTTTAGCATAAGGAACAAAGCGGTGAGGAGGGGACAGCCCCTGTTATATACGGAAATATTTCTGTTCGTTTTAAGCTTTAATGTTGCTCTGTACTTCCATTTAAAAAAAAAACTTAATCTTTATTTATTTGCACATACAAAAAACAAAATTAGCTCATCTTAAAGCATAAATCGGCAGCAAAAAAGCATCTTAAAGCATAATAAGCATAAATACTTACCTTGTGAGCGTAGTTAAAGTAGTTTGAGCCTACCCTCTCCGCAATTCAGAAATTCCCAAAATATTACAAATATGCCCTCTTGAAGACTTGGAAGCTCATAGTGTGTCTTATGATTAAGTTCTATTTCTACCACAATATTACCAGAAAGTACAAACTTATTTCCATTAGCCGCTCCTAAGGTCTCACAATGGCCAATTTGAACAACTAGAGGTACAAAATGCCTTATAATTTAATTAAGTATTTCTGGAACAACAATGATGCATATCTTTGTTTTCTGCTAGTTAAACATTCCCCAAATTATGCCCTGAAAATTTTTATTAATACCACCAGCCATTCCTGAGACACGGCCGATGCTATTTTTGGAGACTCTATATCAAAAGTATGTTTTGATACAGTTCAACATCCCTATTGACATTTTTGAAAGTAGCCTTGTAATTAAGGTTGCCAAATCTATTTGGGAACCCCCAAAAAAATGTGAACTTTGAAGAAATTACAGAGAAAAATGTTAACTAAACGAAAAATCATTGTAAACGGTAAGTATGCCCTACCATTTTGATGTCTGTACCTATGTTGATTATTTTTTGCTTGAATTTCCATTTAAATTTTTTCTTTACTCGTATAAGACAGGGCATGCTGTTTTAAAAAAAACCTCTGTTTAAAAAAACGTAGGGCAAAAAACAACAAACTGAAGTTTAACATCGGTGAAATACCTTATTTCCCCTACAAAATAATTTGACTGAAGAGGATTGATCAATATATATACATAAACTACACTCTATACAGGCTTCTATAGCCTTCTCCTAAACTAGCTTCGGATAAATTAAATTATTTGTTTTCTATAAATTTAAAACATTTCAAACTTCTTTTTACTAGGGATCAGATGAAAAGTAAAACTATCAAAAGTTGCAACCCTTCATGCGTTTTACAATATTTATTTATTTCTAATTTTATCCACTTACCAATTTGTAAGACAAAAATGCGTAATAAAATGTGATATTAAAGAGAAAAATATGGATATTGTAAAACTATGGTATGCCCCACCCTCCTGTTCCACTTGTACATCATTTTAGCAAGGCGTTTCATCAATCTATTTTTTGTATGTGGAGTAGACTGGTTTCTGTTTGCAAAAATCTGTTGAGTCAAAAGTAGAAACAGATGTTTATCATTGTTTAAAAATTTGCCCAGAAAAATGAACAAAATGAAAGTCTTACATACACAAGAGCTGCTCTCTATGTAGGGTCCTATAATCTCCTCCTCCAATACTTCTGAAGAAATCAGTTGTTTATTTACTACAGATTCAATACATTTTTAAGATTATTATTATTACAAGGAACTATTGTGAAATGAAAAGTGAAAGGATTGAAAGATATATATATATATATATATATATATATATATATATATATATATATATATATATATATATATATATATATATATATATATATATATATATATATATATATATATATATATATATATATATATATATATATATATATATATATATATATATATATATATATATATATATATATATATGTATATATACATATATATATATATATATATATATATATATATATATATATATATATATATATATATATAAATACCTTAAACTCGCCCTCAATCTTCTGTCAGTAAAAGTATTAAGGCATCAAAAAAGCATGTGCAGCCAAAATGTAGAACTACTGCCAGCAAACAATCTTCTTCCAGGGGACTCCTATAGAACTCGGTGACTCGATGACATTGCAAGTTCCTATAAAAAAAAACATGAGACATAAGAAATATCTGTTTAGCATGTGTCCTTTAGAAGAGGCCAAATGCTAAATATCTACCAAACAAAGAAATATATTATTAGGGCTTGGGATGGGGCTTCGTCAGAAAACAAAATACGATATTCAAAAATAGCATAAAATACTGAATCTAATGC
This sequence comes from Artemia franciscana, assembly GCF_032884065.1. Lineage (NCBI taxonomy): Eukaryota > Metazoa > Arthropoda > Branchiopoda > Anostraca > Artemiidae > Artemia > Artemia franciscana. The sequence goes on from NC_088874.1 coordinate 2,570,806, forward strand.
CGCAACTTTACCTAATTCTAACTTTCCTTCTGAGGTCCTTTACTCAAAACATCCCCAAAATTTTTATTTTGAGATTAAAGGTTCGTAGGGAACAAGAATATGGCTGAAATATATGAGGTGTAAAACCAGAAAGAGTTGCAAATTAAAGGGGTTCAACGCCCCCAACCGAATCTCTTACACATTGTGCCCACCCCAATCACATGAGCTGATTAGTTATACAATACCGACACACGGAAGGCAACAACAATGGACAGACAAAAGGAAATACTGCATATCAACTGCAATTCTGGTAAATAAATACGAGAATTCATAATTGATATAGGGGAAGTTGACACACGACTCAATTCCTTTTCTCGTGTTTTTTTTTCTAATATGCCGATCCAGTCGGCTGTTAAGATATACCATCCCCACCCAACCCTAATGGTCCCATATTTAGCCCAATTGGTGGGTAGAAACTAAAAGAAAAGACTAAACCGATAAAGAAAATCATTATTGAAAAAACTTGGGAATAAATGCTAAAATATTATAAGTGACAAGTCAACATTCATTTTATTTTTGGTATATAAATTTTGTGTTAGCCTTCAGTCAAGATGAGGGAGAACTGACTTTTAAAAAAATTATTAAAGAAAACCCAATATCCACTTTGTTTTTGAAAAATTAATTTTTAAAATTTTACCAACAAAGAAGTTTTTCATAGAAAAGTAAAGAGCTATTTCAAATAAAAAGCGAGAAAAAAATCAAGTTAAATAACAATTTAAGCTTTAAAAAAAATCATGTAATTAACAAATTTCATTTCGATTCGTATTTTTATCTGTCATAATAGAAGAAAAAAAATGAAAATAATCACATTAAGCAGAATTACTTGGAAGTAATAAACAATATAGACTAATAGTTTAGTATATACTGACATGCGTTCCTCAAAGCTTGGGCAACTTCGAATTTATGAGCGTTATAAAACGTAAAACGCTCAAAATATATTTAGTTTTCGGTAAATTTCAAATTGTACAAATTTCCAGGCGAATTTTATAGGCTTCCACAATAACATTACAAGTCCTAAGGACACCACTTATAACCCTTTCCCAAAAGATCTGAGGGGCTGTGTCTATCCCAGAGGCATTGTTATATGACAAGTGGACCATTAAAAAAGCTATCTAAAAATTTGATCAGATATTTAAATCATTCAAATTTGATCAAAATATTCGATGACTCTCTTGATGATAATAAGTTTGTCTGATATATTTGGGGGAAAAGGGTATTGGATGGGGGGGGGCTAGTTGCCCTCTGATCACTTTTGACTCTTAAAAAGAAAATTAGAACTTTCCATATCAAATCAGACTTTTTTCAAATTTGATATGACCACCCCATCCGAAATAATCTCACTCACCCCCCGGGCAAAACTTAAAACTCTTTCCCTCGTGCTCTGGGGGGATCTGTTAATCCAAGGGTCATTGTCATAAAACACATAGACTAGCTGGGGGAAGGAGGCGTGGGAAGTCTGTAAAACTCCAATCAATTTTAACTCTAAAAAAGTGAAAATATAGCTTGGAATTTCCAATCAAATGAGCCTTATCCAAAATTGATGACAACCCCATTAGCAATAACCTAATATGCCCCAGGACACCCTTTCCCAAACCTTAGGGGACTGTGCCAACCCCACAGGCATTGCTATATAACACGTGGACATCAATTAACAAAAGGGCTATCTCAAAATTTCGGCCAGATACATTTCGGGGGAGAGAGCTTTAGGGGGCTAGTTGCCTTCTGATCACTCTCGACTCTTAAAAATAAAACTAGAAATTTCAAATCAAATGAGCCTCTATCAAAGTTGATATGACAAACCCATCGAAAATAACCTTAGATGCCCCTAGATCATAACTTACAACTCTTGCACCCTAAATCTCGGGAGCTATGTCAGCCCCAGAGGTTAAATTAAATTATATTTTCACAATTTATTTTGCTTTTTTTCAATTAAAGTTGTATGAATCATAAGAAATTTCAAATTAAAATCATAAATGTGACGCATAAAATGTAGGGTTTTGTTGACATTACTATTAAAAAAAAAAAGAGAAAAGAATTTCTTTTGAAATTTGAACTCAGATGCAACTTGTGTCAAATTACAGCTGTTTGTATAGGTAGGACTTTTGATAGGAAATACGTGCACCTCTAGAAACAAAATTCTTTTGCCAAAAAAAAAATTATTACATAAAAGCTGCATCACGTTTGACAAAAAACAAGGAATGATAATCTAGAAATTGAGGGTGATTTTAAGCCTTGAGGAAATAAAGAAGGGTCAAAATAAAAACAGATATTTCGACAAAGATCTCCAGCAGCCCGCAGTAAAAAAAAACACACAAAAAAACATTTAATTTGAAAAAAGATCATGGTTCTAATGGGAGTGAGGTCCAAAGAGCCATTCACTTAGGCACAAAATTTCAGAGACACTGATGGATAATATTCTTCTTTTATTTGTGGGATTCAAAATTGATCGGATTCAGAAAATGGGCAATAAAAAAAATTAAATAAAAAATAAAAATTAATAAAAAAAAATATGAATGTAGGAAAAATCAGATTTTTACACAGTGAAGCTTATATTTAAAATATCGAGATCAAAACTAATTTACTCGAAAGTATTAATAAACCTGGTTAATTGTCCCATTTTAGTAAAAGTGATGTAAAATTTTGTCCCAGTGCTTTAAAAATGACTCCTGAAACGTTCGTAAAAAAAAAGTGGAGGAGCCCTGATTGACCTCAAATTTTTTGGCTATATATATGCAACTAGAACGTCTTTTTACGAACGTTTTTATTAGTAATAAATATACGTAACTTACCAATTAACTTACGTAACGAGCTTCTATTTTTGTATATTTTTATTATGTATATGAGGGGGTTCGCCCCCACGTCAATACCTTGCTCTTTACACTAAAGCTTGAATTTTGTCCCAGTTCTTTAAGAATGAAACGCAAAGGCCGTAGAATAAATAGTTGAAATTACTAAAAATACTTCAGCGTATAGAGCGAGGTATTGAGGAGGAGACGAACGCCCATATGTATGTAATAATTTCTGTTCGTTTAAGTCTCGCTCCTTACTATAGTTCGTTACCGCGATCTGGTTGATCTTGCTCGTACTTTCAGTTGAAAAAACTTTTTTTTTAAATTTAATTTCTGATCGTTTTTTAAGTAATGCCAGGAAATCTGGCAACACCTCCACGCATAAATCCTTCTTGCCCACGGATTTATTCTCTAGACAATTCAATCCTGGTGAAAATTTGCCCTGGACAATTACCCTTAACGAAGTTACAAATAGAATTGAGTCGGCATTGAGAAACCAGGACCCTGCCCAAGTCTCTTTTCCAAAAAGTCATCTGGTAAAAAGTTTGGGAGAACCATTTGATTCAGTATAGAAGAAATATCCTATAGCTATATTTCTTGGAATGGCAAGACACCCCACAGCCCTTAGAAATTTATTTTCTGTGAGAGGGGAGGGTATTTCGCAGAGCGAATTTTAGTGGAAAGCCAAGTTATGGAATTTTCCAGGAGAATTTTACACTGGGATGGGGGATTCCGTAGCAGAAGGTCAGATATTAAGTATAAAAGTTTTTTCAGTCAAAAATATGGAGCAACATTAAATTCAAAACGAAAAGACATTATCCCGTATATGAGAAGGACTGCCCTCTCTTAGATTTCTTCTTTGCTACACTGAAGTTTAATTTATTGTCTTAGAACAAATCTGGGTACTTGTTAATTATAGCGACCATATTCAAAAAGTAAATTATAGCGACCACACGCAAGAAGCGAAGTCAGAAAACAGATCTACTTCATAAATGTCAGAATAATTCTAGCTAACACAATTCGCATACAGACCCGCTATACTTTACCCCCAACCCCCCTCCTAATATGCAAATGTATAGCCCAAATTATATATTTCCCATCTATTCTTCCAATTCGGGTCTCTTGATTCAACCTGTGTGTCTCTAAACTGAATCACTGCGACTAAACAAGAGCCGGAAAACAAGTGACAGGTGACAAAATCATTGGACTTGTATGATTATAAGTACCCAAATATAATCATCAGAGAGACTGCATTGATCTCTAACAAAAGAGTGTTTGCCTAATCTAATTTCTGAATAGTCTTTTCAATGCTTTGAGTTCGTTGTTGTTTCTTCCATTACACTTCACTGTTTTTTTAGTTTATCCTTCTCTTTTTCGAGCGCAAAGGACGACATGACCAAGGTACTTGCCGGAATATGTACATATTACGGGACTACCAGCTACTTAGTAGCTTATCATCTATTTTTGTTTCAACATAAAGTTTTTGAAAATTTTTATTTTATACCCTAGCAGTGCGTTTGTGCAATAGTTGTAGTATTAGTAGCCCTGAGAGTTGCAAATAAACCCTCTTAGCGCTCCTGACCTACCCTTTGGACAACCAGATTGCAACTAGTACTTAGTTATAGCTTTAGTTGTGTCATTAGCATTAGTAGTAACCTTAAGAGTTTTACATCCTGAGTTTTAATAGCATTTTTTGCACCCTTTTGATAAACGGCAAGCACACAGTTTGTTTTAGTTTAGCGCTATCCAGCGCTAAACTATTTTTTATCCAGCTCCCCCTCCATGAAAAATTCCTTACCCTCGTGGGAAACTCCTTCATGAAAGTTTCTCCAGCGTAAAATAACCCCTCCAACCATAAAATTTCCCTGAAAATTTCCGTTTAACTTACTTTATTTTAAAAGAGACTTAAATTTCTGATGGTATCCAATCCCTCCAGAAATCCCCCCTTCCGTGGAAATATTTTCTAGGAAATCAAACCTGCTGAAAATTCCCCCGGGCAATTCCCTCAGAACATCTTAAAATGCAAAATTGAGTTGGCCAAGAGAAAGTAATACAAATTAAAAGAATGTCGCACAGGAATTTTGTCGAATCCCCCAGTCTAAAATTTCCCCATATAAGTCCACCCCAAAAGCTTTTCCCTCCCCACGGCAAATTTTCCAAATGGAAATCGACAACTGCCCTTGTCTTGAGGACTGTGGGTAGGTTGAAATCCCCAAAGACATAACTACTGGACCTTTAAACAATGCTGAGCAAAATAGCTCTCTTACAATTCTGATCACATGTGTTTTGGGAAATGATAGGCTAAGGTGGATTGCTGGTTGCCCTCCATTCACTTTTGACTCTTAAAAGGGCGCAATAGAACTTCCGACTTCCAATCAAATGAGACGCATCCAATCCGAATTTATACGGCCACATGATCCATAAAAACCTTCTATGGCCCAGGACATAACTTACAAACCTTGCTTCTGTGCTATGGGGGGGGGGTCAGCCTGGACAATAATATACGTTCGTTGCATTATTATGGTAATTTGACACAAATTTCATGTGAAATTTCAAAAGAAATTCTTTTTTTTTTCAAATTAGTAATATCAACAAACCGTAAATTTTATACGTCAAATTTATGACATTAATTTGGACTTCCTATGATTCATAAAACTTTAATCTAAAAAAAAATATAAAACAAATTGTGAAAATATAATTTGATTTATGGATAAAATAGATTCTAGGCTATTGATTATTACAAAAACTGACTCTTTAAATTGGGGAGAAAAGTTTCAATCACTTCAGAAAAGACAGTAATCCATCATTGGATTCAATATTCAAAAAAAAACCTACAACGGTAACTAAAGTTTATTAAAATTATATCAGAGTATACACAGACGTACAGAGAATATGGAGACGCTACAAACAAGTAAAGACTTGTTAAAACCTTGTTTTTCACTTCCTACTCCCTTATTGATCTTAATTAATATTGAGAAATGAACACTGTTAGAATCTAACAACAATTTGGGCTGGGGGGAGATTCTTGAAAAGAATATCAAACCACAGGAATAGAACATTGGGAATAAACCTCCGAGTTGCGAAAAATAAAGACATAGTTCAATCCTGAGAAGACAAAAAAAAACACGAATACATTTTCGTTATAGTACCTTTATTGCTGCCTCGCTTTTGAATACGTTGGTAAAATGTATTCTGAACTTACAGAGAAAACGCGTCAAATGAAAATGAAAAACAACTCAGTTTTAAAAAGAAACGGAGACGAGTTTTAACCTTTACCTCCCCCCCCCAAACTTTCATATTGTTTTAAATTAAAAAGGACAGCACTGTCAAGGAGGCACACTCGTGCCTCTATAAAGAGGCGACACACGACAATGTTAAGCGATCTTCGGTTCCAGTGGTCGTAGAGGGATGGGGAGGGATGCATTTCGTAGCCCGAGCTCCAACTAAGAAACCTGCAAAATTTCATCCCCCTCCAACTTTTCCTTCATGGGGAAAATCTGGCCGAAAGTTTCGACCCGTCAACCCCAGCCCCCCTTTAACGTTGTCCGATCGAGCTGAAATTCACAAGTTAAGGTCCCCTAGGGCCCAGGAGCTTATCCGCGAAATTTCAGCTCGATCCGATAACTCCTTCCTTGTTTTCCAGAAACCACGCATAGCCACTTAAAATTCATTTTCTTTTTTTTCTCGACGCCTAAAGGTCACATCCGACATCGGATCTGGGTGTACGAGGACTCATTCGATGCGGAATTCTCCGAGTAAGTGCCCTTCAAAGTTTCGTAGGAAAATCTTGACCCCCCGAAAGTTTCGACCCCCCAGCCCCACCCCCCCCCCTTTTAACGTTGTCCAATCGGGCTAAAATTCACAAGTTAAGGTCCCCTACGGCCCAGGAGCTTATCCGCGAAATTTCAGCTCGATCCGATAACTCCTTCCCTGTTTTCCAGAAACCACGCATTAGCTACTTAATTAACGCATTTCTCTCCATAAGAGCCCATGTTAATTTGAAATTTTTAAAAGTTATTGAGAAGTTATATTTACACACATGTAAGTGATTAGCTCAGTCGGTAGAGCGTGGGACTTTTAATCCTCTGGTCAAGGGTTCAAGTCCCTTACGGGCGGTTTTTTTTTTAACAACATCAAAATAAAAGTGTATAATTTTGATAACACCTGGACAGCTTATCAATTGAGAGATAACAGAATATTAGCTTCTTATGAGCAAAAGAAACATTTCGGTCATTCTATCTATTTTTTTTCTATTTTATACAATGATTTAAAAGCGGGGGGGGGCGGCAGCCACCCAAGTTCCTCTCCTAATTCCTGTACGAGGAGTACAGGAATTATTAAATTACATCCACCATGGATTGTAGAAAAACGTACAGAAATAATATGAAAAAAACTTCGTTTTCTTAAAGAGTTAAAGAGGCTGCGTCCCAAAGTCGAACCTTAAAACGTACAGGAATTAGAAGAGGCAGTTGGGGGGCTGCCGCCCCCCAAACCCCCAGCTTTTAAAGACTCTTTTGTACAGGTTTTTTGTTTTTTTGCTAACCCCCCGCTCTTGGCTTCCGAAAGGCCCTCTTTTAAATAACAAAAAATTGAAATGAATGAATAATGGAATAACTTCGAAAAATGTTAAACACAAGAGGACAGGAGAGCCATTGCGCCGAAACTAGTAATTAGTAACAATGAAGTCCCCCCACAAAAAAAAACCTGTACAAAAGAGTATCTAAAATCTGGGGGTTTGGGGGGCGGCAGCCCCCCAACTGCCTCTTCTAATTCCTGTACGTTTTAAGGTTCGATTTTGGGACGCAGCCTCTTTAACTCTTTAAGAAAACGAAGTTTTTTTCATATTATATTAAAAAGCGACAAAAAAACACGCAGAGAATTATCAAGTTGTGAGAAAAACAGACTTCGATCTTGTTCAATGTATATTGAATTTTAAGATTAAGCCCTTAAGGTACAGGCAACTCTTCAGGTAGCACTGAATCTTTGCTAGGTAATTTGCGACTCTTTACGAGTCATGTGATCTACATTAATTACCCCATATGTTCTTTAAGGCCCTGGGCGCTTAGGTCATGGGGAGAAGCAGGTGAAGCTGGAGGCCTTCAATCGATTTGTTTGTAGTATTTGCAGACTGAACAGACTTAAAGTCTGTTCGACATGGTTCAGTTCTCAACATCTAATCAGTAATGAATTTTCAGTCTGTTTCTTTTGGAGCGGGGTACTCTTCTTGCTTTCTGGCCTCATCGAGAAATTAGTATAGCTTTTGGGCAGCATTTCTTATCTCGAAAGTTTCAATTTTATTTGCTACCCATCTCAAATAATATTACTTATCCATTTCCAAGTATCCATTTTTAAATTTGGTTGCTGAGGCACCTCTGATCTTTTTGCTAGTGGATTCAACCATTTCTTTAAATTAAAAGCAGCAGTACTATATCGTATGGGACGGTTTTGAAACTTCACTGAGGTTCGCTAAGACAGCAAACGTTAGTTGAGGAATAAGCACCCTTAGGTGCGAGCTTTGAAATATCAATTTAAAGGGGGGAGGGCTTTCAAATGGTCTAATAGCATTTTATTGATTTTTTACGTCACATAGAATTAAACAACGGGCCAAAGCTATTACACAAGATCCGAATAAGATCAAAAAATATGAAGTCTATAACCCCAAATTAATAAACATTTATGCGCCCAAAATATGAGGCACTTGCGTATTCTTAGACTAACATATTCCTGTCCATGTCCCTCTTGACTGGGAGGACCTTCTAATCCGTCTACCAATATTTAATCTTATTTAAACTACTTTACTTCCTACACGGAATTGTTACTATGTCGAAAACGTTGGTTTTAAATTACCCCAAGTGAAATACCTGAAAAAGTTTCTGGGTCTGTCTAATGAGTTATTGGCCTAGAATAGAACTAACCCTTCCAGATGTCTTTAAAATACGTAAAAAAACTTAAAAATTCTGACCATTTTGGTTTGATATTTATATATTTTATAAAGCACCCCCCCCCCCACTCCCCAATCTACAGCCTTTTCTTAATTACATTAAAATTCGCATCCCTTTTCCCTGCATATTTTTGCATCAACATTATGCATCAATCAAAATTAATAGTATAAAATTGACGCGTAAAATGTAGGGTTTTGTTGACATTACTTTTTGACAAAAAAGAACAGAATTTTCACCATCCTAATTTAGATAGACCTGAAAATAGCGTCAAATTATAGCTTTCTGCATAGGCTTCAATTTGAGAAGAAATGCATTCACTTCTAGAAATAAAAGGCTTTTGCAAAAAAAAAATTACAAAAAGTGGCATGAAGTGAAACAATAAACAAGAAATTATTATCTAGAAATAAAAGGATATTTTTAACCATTGGGCAAACGAAGAGAGAATATAAAAAAATATATTTTGACAAGGATCTCCACCAGCTCATAGCTAGAGCTAAGAAAAAATAGCAACAAATAAAAAAAAATGAGCATTTGGAGCAAGCTCTCTTTTGCGGAAAATCTTCTCCGTTAGATAATTCAACTGGAAAAAATCCACCCCATCACCAAAAATTCCCCTTGGGAACCTCCTCCCTCTATGAAATATTTCCTCCGCAGATAAATACTTAAGAGGGATTTTTTACTCTTGATTCTTTTAGTTCTTTCATTTGGGTTATGTGGTTGGGGTTTTACTCCTCCTAGTAGGCTGAGAAACAGAATATTTAATTAATTTGTTTGTTGATTTGAAATTAGAAATTTTGGCTAATCATTCATGGGAGCTTTCGAAAAACTCCTCGATATAAAAGAATATACGTAAATTAATGGTTTGGCTTCCTTTCTGATGAATAAACTAAATATAAGATGACATTAGAATTATAATAAGACACAAAAAACATATTCATTCAGGGCTAAAATACAAAATAAAACATTTCTTGTTACATCAACTTCAGATATTGGCTCATTAGTACGCATACTTGCTAAATTTGATTGCAGGTTTGGATAAAGAATGCCATCTTTTTCAATAGTTTTCCCTATTTTTTCTATAATTATTCAAAGTATATGATATACCAATAATTTGAGGATTTGACTCTAAACTCCAAACAGATACATATTTGGAATCACCATGCCTATAGGAAGGCAGCAGAATAAGAGCAAAAACCCTTTTTTCCCTGTTTTTTTTTTGCTACTCTTTCCGTTTTACAGGCTTTATAATTTCACATCAGGGAAGAAGGTTGGGTAAATTTTTGTGGAGTAGGTTTCAAAATGTGGTAGCTAAAATTTTTCTGCATATTATCAAGTAGCCTAAGAATTATTTTATTTACATGTTTTCTTCTCAATAACAGAAAGTCTAGACCTTTACCATAGAAAGATCTCCAAATTTACCCCAATTGTGCCCTAATACTTAGAGAACATCCAAAATAGAAACCAAGGCCATTCAAACTAATAAGACCTTCAAATTTAAGCAGACCAGGCTAGGGCTGTTGGCATCAGTGAAAATAGTGGGGGGGGGGTTAAAATCTGTCAAGTAGGACATAGAGTGGAATATGTCAAGAAGACTAAGCCTAAAACAACTAGCAATCCTGGAATAGCAAAAAAATGTTGTCCTAACTCAAGCTTATTCTTGGACATAGATGATAGGAAATAGGACTAGAGAAATATCCTACAGAAATTAAAGATACATCATCCAAAGCTAAAATACAAGCCTATTGAAAAACTAGAAGGCTACATGAAAAATATACATTGGTCTAGCACAAATGGCTGAAACCTCCTTTTAAAAAGTTGTCCTGACAAGCTATTAAATGATAAAATTCTAGACAAGCTACTTTTTGCTATTTTGGAAAGGGATTAGGTCAGTAAAATTAAACTTTAAGCATTGAACCCAGGGCAAAAAAATACTCTGGGAAGGTATTGCCAAGCTATTATGTTAATCATCTTTTTACTTACTAGTTTGTTAAATTGGCCTGCTTAACAGGTCTATTACCTATTGAAATATTGACACAATATTAAACCCTATTTTTCAGTTTTCAGTTTCTTTTTCTCAGGTTTTAGCTTTAAAAATAGAATTATGGCAATTGCCTAGATAGCTGCTTCCACACAAGGAAACATGTTAAGAAAACAATTCTTACATCTTAATATGCAAAAATGATCATAGTCAGCACATTTTTCAGGCAGCTAACCTTTATATTCACTTCTTTAAGTTTTTTATACTTTTTCTATCAAATTTCTGAAAAAAAGCATGGAATCCACAAGCATTTTTTTTTAGTTTTAGAGAATGTGTTGAAGCAATTGCCATTTCAAAGTTTGCTTATAGACACCATTTTAGAAATCAGAAGTGATGTCAACACATAATAAAACCCAATCAACCTTATCAAGGTTGCTAATGTCATTGCAGTGGTGCAAACACACAATTAAGAATAACTGTTAGACAAATATGCATAAAAATTTATTTTTTTTATACTAGGGTGACATTTAACTCTGCCTGTTGGGCGCACAAATCGTGCCTCTCAGCAGCCAGTCTCAAGCCTGGACAAATGAGGAGGGTTAGGCAAAGGACTTGCAATCCGTTCCCGGGAACCAGAGGAGTAATCCCCTGAGGAAACAATTTCTTGCAACAGAAACGTTTAGGAAGAGCCTCGGATCAGAACCCCTACCTACAACGACAAACGCATGCCCCGGACACGATTTTTAAAAGCAGACAACAACCTAAAATTTGGTTTTTGGAATGTCTGCACAATGTCCCAACTATCAAAGACCAAACAAGTACGCCAGGAGATGTGTAGATACCATCTAGACATCCTGGCACTGTCCAAAGTAAGATGGACTGGCTCCAGAGAGAAACAAATTGACAATCATTCTACAATCCTCTACAGCGGCACCAAAAGCGGGCATGAACAATGAGTTGCACTCATCATGACAAGGGAAACCTCAAGATCTCTCTTGAAATAGACTGCCATATCGCCAAAAATTCTCGTAGAACGTTTCACTGGGTGACAAGCAAAACTTTCTGTAGTAGTCTACTATGCCCCCACAAACGTTGCAGAAGTTGGGACCAAAGAAGAATTCTACCACACTCTACAGGCAGTGGTCAACAACATTCCAAAACATGACATCTTGTGTGTTCTTGGCGACTGAAATGACATCGTTGGTAACAATGAGTCTTACAGCCCACAGGCACTCAGTAGGCATGGCATGTGCATGCATAACAAGAATGGAACAATGCTGATTGACTTTGCTATGGCCAATGATCTTGTGATAGGATGCAGCCTCTTTCCTCATAGAGACGTCCACAAGTGGTCATGTACCTCCCCTGGTGGGGCAGTTAGAATCCAGATTGGTCAGCCAGAAGTTCCTCTCCAGTATACAAAATGTGAGAGCATATAGAGGCATGGACACTGAATCAGACCAAAACCTGCTAGTAACCAAATTCTCCCTAAAGTTGAAGAGGAATGAGAAATAGGCACCCAATTCAGAACCTCAATTTGATTCTGACAAGCTACTAGACAAAACGACCAGGCACAAGTTTGTTACCAAACTTTGCAACAAGTTCAAAGCACTCTACATCAGTAACCAAGATGACCAGGAGATGATATGGGACCAGATAAAGATCCTCTACATTGAGTCAGCAAGCAAGACCTTTGTGCACCACAAGAGGAGAGAAAATAGAGGAGAGAAAAGTCGCAAAACTTCAGATCCTCCCTGCCATGACGCGAATCAGATCTACAAGACCAAGAATTACAGACGGACTGACAAAGCTGTCAAAAAGAGCGCGCGCAGAGATAAATGTCATTTCTATGAAGCAAAGGCCACAAAAGCTGAAGAAGCTGCCTAGAACAGAGACAGAAGGTCACTGTGCAAGATAACAAACGAGATCATTGGGAAGAAGAGAGCCAGCAATGGTCCAGTGAAGAACAAAAACGGCATTCTGGTTACCAGTCCTGAAGAGAAGAAGGAGATGTGGGCCAACACCTTTGACAAAATAATGCACAGACCCCCCCCCCCCCCTGGACGAACCAATCTCCATCCGTGATGATTCTCAGATCTGCTAGACATCAACACCGAGCCCCCGACTGAAGACGAAATTCTGAAGGCAGTCAAATACTGAAAAACAGCAGATCACCAGAAGATCACATCACAGCAGAAATGCTGAAATGCTCCATGCACACCTGTGTCACCTATTGAAAAAACTTCTTTGGAACCATCTGTATAACAACAAAATTACCTTCAGAATGGCGCCACAGTACACTTGTGAAGCTGTTCAAGAAGGGTGATGCCATGCTCTGTAACACCTGGCTAGGTATCACCCTGCTCTTGATTCCTGACAAATTGTTGTCCCACATTATCCTGTCCCAAATACAACATCACCTAAAGGAATACCTGCTTGATGAACAGCATGACTTCCACCCAAACCGCTCTTGCATGAACCTAATATTCACACTGTGAATGCTCATGAAGGAGAGCTGCAAATGGCGCAATAAACTCTACATGATCTTCATACACTTCAAAAAGGCGTTTGACTCATTAGACCGCCAGTCACTCTGGAAGCTCCTTTGCCACTATGGTATCCCTGATATCATAGTAAATCTCATCATGGTGATGTATGAAGATACAACCTGTTGTGCAAAGAGAGCAGAGGGAAATTCACGCAAATTTTCCATCCTCTCCGGGGTGACTCCCTTCTATCACTAACAGTAGAAGATCCCTTCAACTGTTTGCAATCGTCATAAATTTTGTACTGAGGAGCATTGACTCAACTGAGCTGCATCTAAATGATCGCCTGCTGAGTGACCTAGAAGTTGCTGACAATATTGCCATCCTCAAAACCTGCAAATCATGGCTTCAAGCACTGCTCTTGAGTATCCAACAAAAAGCAGAAGGTTTTGGCCTCAATATCAACCCCAGTAAAACCAAAGGCATGGCAACTAGCAGTTCACCTATGAACATCAAATGTGGCAATAATGATGTGGAACTACTGGTCCATTTCAAATATATTGGCAGCACCATTGAAAATACAGAATCCACAGCCAAAGAAGTCATTGCCCAAATTGGGCAGGCTAGCAGCACCTTCAACAGACTCAAAAAAGTTTGGAGATCAAGTACTTTCTCTGTCCAGCTTAAGCTCTGCCTGTTCAACAGCAATGTCCTGCTCATCCTCCTCTATGCAACTGAAACATGGCATCTCAATCAAGAACAAGAGAGGAGAATTCAGTCATTTGAATATATGTGCCTATGTACATTTTTTGGCATCCATTGAACCCAGAAGGTAACAAACGAGCACATTAGAAACGTCAAAGGTCAACCATCCCTTAGCAAGACCATACATAGGTGCAGATGCAGCTACCTTGGACATGTGCTGCACATGGACGATTCCAGAATTCCCAAGTCTACTTTTTTCAGGTTACCCAATGGCACCCACCACAGAGGAAGACCCAAAAATACACTCTGTTGTACCTAAAACAACAACATGCAGCACCTTCATGCCTCAATACAGCTGGAGTGGGAAGACATTGCAGCTGCAAGTTTCAGAGACAACTGGAGACTCTTCTTGGACGCCCTGGGCGCCTCTGGAGGCACAGGAGGATCTGAGGGTCTAAGGTAAGGGTGACATAGCAGTTTCTCAGTCAGATGAAATAATGTAAATACAGATGATTAATTTTTGATCAAGTATGATGAATATGGATGATGGTAAAACGGAATTAATTTAAAGATGATTGGTAATAATAAAATATTAAGACAGAATTTAATTTGACCCTTGGCTGGTGGTCAGTGAACTTTCAGCTGACTGATGAATGTGAGGTTTGTACAACTCAGCCACCTGAAGCAATAAATGGTGTAATCTTGCACCTTAATCTGGAAAAACAGTCTTCCAATACAACTTGGCTAGATAGCCTGCCATGTGCTCTCCTGATTTACTACTCTTGGGGATTGTTTCATGCACTGAATGTCTTAGACTTTCAAAGTTTTGTGTGTGAGCACCAGTCACAGGATCCACAAAAATTTAAGGAATGATTCATTGTCAGGTGCTGAATACCTTAATTGTTCAAAGTACTTTACACTCTCCAGCAATCAAAGATTATTGAAGATTATTATTGCACTGGGAAGAAACCATTTGTATATAATCTCATACAGTGTTTCTGCTGACCATTCTGGAACAGGAATAATAAAAAAAAAATTCTCAGCCCCCTCAATGTGCCAAACACCCACTGCCCTTCAATAAAATGTCCTCTGTAATTATTTATTTTTCCAATTTCTACAATTATCCCTAAACAACCCAATTTTTCACTGTACAATTTTTCACTCCTACAAAGCTTAACCACAATTTTAATTTATCCTCTACCTATATTGCAAGGAATCCACATCATCTCTGTTATCTACATTAAAGAAAAATTTTTGGGTTGTGGAACAAAGTCTCTACACAAACAGATTGTTGGTAATTGTATCTTTTTTTGACAACTAAAACTTCTATGCTCAGTTCTTTTCTGACAGTAGAACAAATGTACTGCTTCATCAAAATAACATTTATTCTTACAATCTGGGCAAACAAATTTATTGGGCAGAACATTTAGGTAAATCAAAAGTTGCTGAATGTCATCTTAAGTTGGATATAAACTTGAAAAGACATAACTTTATGGTTGAACATACTACATAAATTTTTCATCAACAGCATGATTCACTATATTGACTGGTTAATACAACTTTAATTTCACCTTGTTTTTCTTAAGACATACTGAAAATATAATATTGATGGTGTTAGTGTTGATGTCACTGCAGTTTCTAAGTAGTGGCAGCTTTAAATAAACTTTGTAGATTCAATTTGTTTCAGCACAAGTTGCAAAACAGAATACATACTCATCAAATCCACACTTTTTCCAAAAATTTGGTAGAAAAAGTGTAAAACATTGTAAGAAGTAAAGATAAAGGATAGCAGCATGCAAAATGAGTTAACTATGATTATTATAAATATTATTAAGTGAGAATTGTTTTCTTATAATCTTTCCTTATGTGAAAGATTTAATTTTATTTAAGATTTAATTATTTAAGCTAGTACTGGATTCCCTGTTATTTTATTATATTTACTGCTGATTCTAATACTGACTGTTTTCAGCTTCACATCTTTGCACAATTCTACTTGATGAGGTTTAAAAGATCTGCAAATAGGTTACATTTCTTTAATTTAGGAAAAACCAAAGATATGGCTTAAAATTCTACTCAAATTACAGGAATTGTATTTTCAGAACTTAAACATACAAAAAGAAGCTGATA
Source organism: Artemia franciscana (assembly GCF_032884065.1). Lineage (NCBI taxonomy): Eukaryota > Metazoa > Arthropoda > Branchiopoda > Anostraca > Artemiidae > Artemia > Artemia franciscana. The sequence continues at coordinate 2,586,872 of NC_088874.1, forward strand.
ACTAAAATTTAAGGTAACTTGTTGTATTGTTGAAATTTCAACAGTTCAAAATTTGTATTAAGTAGGCAAATTTCTTAGACTTAAAAATCAGAGGAGAGTTAGCATGGAAACTTGGTATTACCTTCTCAGATTATGTTTTAAGCCCTAGATTCATTGCTGAGTTTCATTTTTCTAACCTAATACCTTTCCAAAATAGCAAAAGGTGACTAAATCAGAATATTACAAATCACTCTGCTTGGTTAATTACTTCATAGATATTAAAGACCTTGAACTATTTATAACTAAGGTTACCTTTACTCTTGAGCATTAATTAACTTCTGAGAATGTTATAAATTTTTGTAGGCTAAATAATTGAGAGGGTAGGCTAATTGGAAGAATTTAGTATGGACCTTTGTAAAATTCTACTTAAGCTGCTATTGACTACTATTGGAAAGGGGTTAAGTTAAGAAAGTGAAACTTCAGGGATGGGTCTATGGGCTAAAGTATGGCAACTTCCTTGTTAGCTAGAACACACTTAAGAATTGAAGTTAGGTTAGTTATAATGAAATATATCTAAGTATGATAAAAATATAATAGTTTAGAAACAAATTTTGGCAATATATTTGCACATTAGGGGGGGGGGGGGTAAAGCAAAGCCTATATCAAATACATGACCTAAAGAAACCTATTCTAACCTAACCAAAATAACAACTAAATATTTAAATAAAATGTATTCTCTAAACAAGCCAAAACTAATCATCTGGTAGGCCTATCAAGAAGTTGATAGCCTAGGCCTATACCAGTTTCTTTTCTTATGTTTGCAATACAATTTCACATGTGTAAGAAGCATCAAAGTATGTCCCAGGAAGGTATTTTACCTACCAGGTATACTTTACCTACCAGAAGGGGTAAAATTCTAGTTAATTGACTTCCTGCTATCTTGGAAAGGGTTTAGGTTAGGAAAATGAAACTTCCAGGGATGGGTCTACAGGCTAAAGTATATCCTGGGAAGGTATTTTAAAGTACCCATCTCCACTCCTCCCTCTAGAGGGCCCTGAAATTTGCCTACATGACAGGACTATACCTATTGAAATTTTGACAAAACAACATTTTACCTGAATTTTCAGTTACTAGTTGCTTTTTCTCTGCCTTAAGTTCTGAAAATGCAATTCCTGTTATTTGAGTAGATTTTTGAGCAATATCAATGTTCTTTTTCAAAATTTAGGAAAGGTATTTGTAAATTTTTAAAACCTTATAAAATGGAAGTGAGCAAAGTTATGAAGCTGAAAACAATTTTGTTGTACTTCAATTAAGCAGAAGATCTATTTTGCAAGGTTTCAGTTTTAAATCACACATATTTTTAAAGGTCATCAAAGGTCAGGGCCCTCTAGAGGGAGAAGGAGTAGAAGTAGTTGCTTCAAAATACCTTCCCAGGACATACTTTAGTCTGTAGATTCATCCCTGAAAGTTTCATTTTCCTAACCTAAACCCTTTCTGAGATAGCAAGAAGTCAATTAACTAGAATTTTACCCCTTCTGGTAGGTAAGGTAGCCTAGTAGGCTATTTTAAGCCATAGGCCTGTCAATATTTTTTCAAAATTTGAGATATGTATTCACATATTTATAAAATTTTATAAATTGGGATTGATCTAGGTTGTGAAGTTATGAAGGTGTGGAGGTAGGTACTTCAAATACCTTCCCAAGACAGACCTTAGACCCATCCCTGAAAGTTTCATTTTCCTAACCTAACCCCTTTTCAAGATAGCCAAAAGTAGCTAGAGCATAATTTTACCCTGACTGATTCTACAATTTTTACTTTTGATGTGAGACAAAAAGGCTAGATAAGAAGCACCAGACCCAAAAAGAGGCTAGGCCTAGTGTTCTAAATAAGGCACAGGTCTTTCATATTCTCTTAGGTAAATAGGCAGAATATTTTCACTGAAGACTAGCAGCATTTTTACACTTATTTATGTAGCCCTACTTTGCTTGAAAAAGAGATAACCTAGTTCTATTTATCAAAATAACGCAATATCAAACTCCAAACCATGATCCTTCCTCGTGTTTCTTGAAATTCTGCTTCTCTTCTTGCATTTATTTTATTCTCCTTCTTCGGCTTCTTGTCCTATGTTGCCTACAATAAAATGACAGATGGGGCTACATAACGAATCTAAACATAACCTACTTAATTTTAATTAAAAATCAATGGACTCGGTCTCGGCCTTCGTTCTCGATCAAATTTATACATACCTCACTCACCAAAAATTAAAATTAGAACATAGCACAAATTGAAAAAATAGTATTAAAATAATCTGCAATTTTAATTGTTCTATAAAACAGATTAGCTATTCGTAGTCAATTATCTCTGGAAATTCCTGTAGTTGAAAAAAAAAAATCATTTTTGAGAAAAAAGTCACACACAATGGCTAAAAATCTCTCGAAAAGAAATATTTTGTTTTCCGAAACGTTGCATCCACAGACAGTGCAGCGGTAAGACTCCTTTAAAAATACAACATTACTGAACATTTTAAACGTTCAGGCTTGACTACGAAACATCGGCTTGAAACTCGCAACATCACGACGACAATTAAAATGAGTTTTGGAAAATGGAACAGAGTTGCATCTGATAAAACAGAAAATCTGACCAGGAGGCTTCCCTATGAATGGGGTTATTTTGAATGACCCTATCATTGAACCGAAATATCTATAGCACTAAATCAACGAATCAGCTTTTATGGCAATTTGAAACAGGTATGTTTTAAATTTAAAGATGAAAATTTTAAGGTATTACTAAATAAGAAAGATTGCATACTAATTTTAGTTAAATTTATAGCCATAGATAATAAACTTTTTATTTATAAATATTTTGTTTATAAACAACTACTCGGTTTATATGTACCTACTTTTCACTATCTTGAAAGATAATTAGGAAAATGAACTTCCAGGAATGGATTGCAGACTTAAGAATGTACGGGGAGAGTCCCTAACTCCGCTCCTCCCCTCTATATAATGCAGATTATTCCATATTATTGCTTATTTTTTGCTTAAATTTGACTTATTAATCTTGTCAGAAGAATAAATATGTCCTTACCTGAAGAAATTTCACCTTTTTCCCTTCTTTATAGTACAATTAATTAATTATCTCTGTAATATGTCAAAATTTTTACCACCGTGTGACGTACTCTCAGGTATATTAAAAAACCGGTCTGTCTAGTCTACCGTAAATTTAATATATTTTGGGAACTAAAGAACTGCGTCACAAAGTGTACAAAATTTTAACAGTTGGTGGTAATTTTTAAATGAAACTGAGTTTGGGATACTGATTCAAAATCTAAAAAGATCAATAACCAAACAAATATCAAGGAACCAAAACTCAGACCACACAAATCTGAAGAAAATAATTTTAATTTAATTTAGTTCACTTTAATAAAAAATTATCTAACTGTTTCTTGAAAGAGCCTAAGGTACAGGACTGTCAAATCCCAACAGGACTGGAGTTCCAGGCCCACCCGACGGCAACTCTCAGACACAAGTATGAGCGAACTGTAGGGGTGGATGGCACCAGCATATCATTTTGGTTCCTAGTAAGATAAATTATTTCATAGATTAATATTTTGGACTTGTCCCATTCTGTTTACACAGTCAAATTCGTTTGATAAGGCGAAAGTGGCTCCACCCCCCCTCCAGGATTTTATTTGAAAATTTCACCCCCCCCCCCCTCATGCAATATTGTCTCCAAGAAAAATACCCCAGCCCAAAAATGTATGCATACTGCCCAATATCAAAACTATATGTAAACAATGGGTATATTTCATAACTTAAAAATAACTATCTCCAGGGGCTCTGGAAAGTCTTGTTATCTTCAAAAGCATATTTATTGGACCATTCAGCTATGAACAAAGTGGCCATCTCAAAGCTTTCATCAGAAATTTTTTGGAGAAAAAGAGCCTGGGAAGGGGGCTCTTTTTCAGTATTTTGGTCGCTTAAAAGGGGCGGTAAAACTTTTAGTATCCGTTTGAATGATCCCTCTACCAATACGATAGGACTTTTGGTCTAATAAGATGAACTTTCGGGGAAAATAATTCTTTATTGTAGACAAGGGCATTAAACCTCTACAATAGAGTTCTCTGAAACACTAAATCTAATGGTGTGATTTTCGTCAATATTCTTTCACTTTCAGGGGGTCCTTCCCCCTTTTTCAAAGAAAATTTTGTCTGGCTCGTGGCTTTAGATGGGCAATCCTTTTTATCCGTTGTGACTAACTTTAATTTATTTATAAGCTTTTTACCGATGGAGGCATTTTATTGTAGATAGGCAAAAAATCGACCAGATTTAGAGCCAGATCTCAGTAAAACACATTGCAATGAAAAGGTCAACTTACATTAGTATAAGCTTGGGCTACATGGGGACACTGCTGACCACCGTCCCATCCTCCCCTTTCCCCAACCATCTAATCTCCCAGCAGCTTTCCATCCAAGAAAGAAATTTTTTAGAAATTCCAATATTTTTGGGACATATTAAATTGCGGATGAATAAAATAAAAGCAAAATATTTCAACATTATAGAAGTTGGATGTTTGAATATGTATTAAGCAGTTCCTAGCTAAAAATATAAAGGGGTTTGAAAAAAACTATTTACAAACGAAGAGAGATTATTCTATAGTTTAATGTGTGGACCTTTTACCTTCTTTCTTCCCTGGCCTGTTTACACTTCAGTATCTTTTGTCTCATAGCTTCAAGAATGAATATTATTTCATGGACAAATATGAAAAACGGTTCAAGGCGTTTACCTCTCCCCTCCGGGAAATAGCCCCTGCGAAAAATATCCCCTGAAAATACCCCCTTGGAAAATACCCCAGAGACCCCCCTTCCCTCTTCCCTGAGGAAAATATGGTTTCTAAACCTGATGATTTTAATTGAGTTTTTATTTTAGTTTCGATGAAAAGTGCTAAGGAATGTGAAAAAGAGGAATTTACACACAAAAAGTATCTTAAGAATTTAGAAAGGAAACCGCAAATTCATTTTTGTTGAAAAATTTTCATGTAAATTTTTGCAATTTTGACAGTATTACGCACCAAATTAAAAAGCAAATCGGAGAAGAAAAAAAAGCAATCATCAAAATTAAGCCGGAAACATATGGCACCAACAGGTTCAAGAAAGTTTAGCTTTCTTGTGCGAGGATAGTTTTTTTTTTTGGCATGGACGTACGCTGTATCTTGTCAAGAGGGGGCAGACGATTCTGTGATTCAGGGGAAAGGGCTTAAAAAGTTTCTGAAGGTCCTTCGATTATAGGTTATTAGAAACTCGTCATTTTATATTTCGCCAAGATTCGACCTTTAGCATTTTCCATGTTCTACTTTTCTTGCCCTGCTACGTTATAATAGCCTAACTATCATACTTCTGCTTTCCAGACAACAGAAATACCATAAAAGCAATTTAACAGGAATCAAATTACGGTTAGATAACAGCTTTTTTTTCTAAGAGTTCCATTCAAAAATTCAAAGTTGGACAAAAGTTAAAATCCAAATTAGTATAGGGGAGACTAGTCCACGTTTAGCCGAAGCAAATAATCTCAATATAAAAACCTGCGGGGACTTTTGGTGGACTATAAAAGCTCTGACCAATGGCAGTGTATGTTTTTAAAATGTCTTGCCTTGATTCATAGTTTTACCTAAAATATCAGACTGGGTCACGTCCTATGGTGATTAAATCTGGAATTCTATTGATTTTTGTATGCACACCTATGCTTAATTATGAATATTAGAAAAGCTGTTAACTTACGTTTAACCCTCTTATTATTTGCCTGTCTTTTGGCTGCTTTCGAGATGTGTAATCTTCACCAGTTTTCTGATAGCATTTTTCCATCCCGTAGAATGGTGAACTCCCGCGTTAGGAAACAATATCCGGGGTAGATTCGGTATGATGTACCCAGGTGTCTAAAAGTGACCTTTGCTTGTAAATGCCGTTAAAACAGCGTATTTCAAGGTTAAAGACAACCTCGAAACACAAAACTTGATTGATTCTGGCGTTGTTTAATCCTGTCAGACCAGTAGGTGAACCAGTAAGTGAACCTGTTAAATTTCATTCAAGATAAAATTCTTAAAATCAAAACAGAAGAGAGAGAAAAGAAAGGTGGCTGGGAAGCAGCAGAAAAGAAACCAGCAGTTTTTCCTGTTTTAATCTACAAAAAGTCAGTCGGATTCTCTGGAAGGGCCATGACATAGTGACTCTGGAAGACTATGTGACAAAATTTGAGAAGCTGAATATCCCTCTACAAAGTCTGGACCTGAGTTTCTTTACACTCTTTTCCAACAAATGATAAATATTTACAGAGGAACAAGAAAAAGGACTAAAAAATCATTTGAAAACGATAGCTAATATGCATCTCGACAGTACTCCCCTGGAGGCACGTTAATATACATAGACTTATGCCATTATTAAGAGTATAAGATAACTGAAGTGGAAACACTGGAGGAATTAAAGGAAACGATTGGTACGCTGGTTTTATGGATCCTTTAAAAATCTATCAGTAAGAATGCTAGAAGGTACAAGCTTGTGACGTGCAACTGCTTTCAACCGTCACAGCGTAGGCACTTCCTTTAACTGCCTTGTTATATGTTTAGATGATCACATGTTCAGGCTAGAGGACATTTAGAATTTAGAATCGGGTCTGAAAACATCCACACGCCAAGTAATATCATTTTACATCAAATTCACAAGTAATTAGGGAAGGTCACGTCAAGAGACAGATGTCAGTTGACTACGATATGTGTTGGTGCTAATAAATTGGGAACTAAGTCCTTCCTCTACTTACTTCCCAAGAAAAATAGGATTTCGTAAAAAATCACTAGAATTATGAAAAAATGCTATTTTTGGAACACAAATCAGTATAAATCACTAGATAGAAGAAAATCCCTAGGTGACATAAAATATCACTAGAATTAGTGATAAATCACTATGGGTTGCAACCCTAATCTCAAACTCAGTTCTATCTAAAAATTTCCACCAGCTGATAAAGTTTTTTACACTTCGTGACGCAGTACTGGAGTAATCAAAATGGATTAGTTAATTGCTACTTTCATCAGACTAGAGAGGCTTTTTTTTTAAATATACCTGAGAGTTTGTCACACGATGATCAAAATGTTGATATATTACGGTGACAAATAATCAGCCGTACTACAATCAAGGGTAAAACCTGAAATTTCTTTAGGTAGGCACATACTTATGCTTATGACAGCAATATAAAATCAAATGTAAGCAAAAATTAGGCAGTAATGTACAATAATTTGCATTATATAGAAGGGGAAGAGGGGAATTAGGAACCAGGGGTTGTAATTTGCTATTGGGCAGGATGGAGGGGGGATTGCCCCTCTTAGATCTCAGTACCCCCCCCCCCATAAGATCTCAGTTTGCCTCCCCAACTGAAATTTGGTTTCTTCCAAAATCTTGTCAAAACCAAATCAACTTATAAATTTCAAGCATCAACAGAAGCGGATCAGTTTTGTTAGTGCATATTTACCTTTATAGTACTATGAAGTACCTATATAGTACTTTTGTAGTACTAAATAGTACCTTTATGGTCCAAAATTGTTTTTTTTTTTATAGTTTTTACCACCATTTTTAATTGATTTTGGAAGATTGGATAAACTTTGCCCCTCCCCCCAGCATTTTGACGAAAAAATACTACTGTTATTTTCACTACTACTACTGTTATTTTCCCACTACTGTACTACTACTACTACTACTTCTACTACTACTACTACTACTATTACTAGTACTACCACTACTACTGTACTACTACTTGTTATTTTTCATTTACAGTGAGCAAAACTCGAACATGGATTAGTTGAAAAACTATCTAAAATTAAATATAAAAAACAATTTTTTTATCTGTAACTATGGAGGACATTAAAACTTAAAATGAACAGAAGTTATTCCGTATATGAATGGGGCTCTTAAAGATATACGTACTAATTTCTGGTTGTGTTTAGTTTTAATGATATTCCTTACTTTAAGTTGTAAAAAGCCGAATATACACACTATCTTTGGTTTATTATCACATAAAAATCAAAGTTATGAAGCTGCTTAAAGTAAAATTAAATCTAAAGATTGGCTAGAAAATAACACAGACAAATTATTTCTTATATCGGCCGTTATTTGACAAAATTAAAAATTTAGTGTAAAGAAAGTATTGAAGAGGGGGTGAAATTCCTCATAAACGTAATATGAGGGGGTTCACCCTTTCCTCAGTACCTTCCTCTTTACGCTAAATTTCGAATTTTTGTTCCAATTCTTTAAGAATAACACCTGAATCACAAAGACCGTTTAATTAGAATAAATAGCTCTTTAGCGTCAAGAGCGAAGCATTGACGAGGGTACGACTTGCCTCATATACGTAATAATTTATTTTCACTTTAAGTTTTAATGCTACTCCTTACTTTCAGTTGAAAAAACTTGTTTTTCTACTTAATTTCTTTTTTTTAATACTGCTGGGAAATCTAGCACCCCCTTCACAAAAATTCTCTTCCCCATGAAAAATTCTTCCATGAAAAGACCTTCCCACATAACCCTCTCTCTTGGCCCCCTGCCCCCCCCCGTGGAAAAATCCCCCTTAAAACGTGTGAATATTTCCCAATAACCAATATTAGGTTATATGCAAACAATGGGCCAAGTTCAAAACTTCCAACCCTTCCCCAGGGACTTTAAGGGTTTAAGTCGTCTTCAAATATATAGTTATCAGATATTTCGAATATGCTGAGCAAAATAGCTATCTTGAAATTTTGAGCCGGTGATTTTGGGAAAAATGAACTTTGGAGGGGGCCTAGTTACCCTCCAATTTTTTGGTCACTTAAAAAGAGCACTAGAACTTCTAGTTTCAGCTCAAATGAGCCCTCTCGCAAAATTTTAGAACCACTGGGTAGAGACGATCAGCCCTGGGAAAAAAAAATAAACACGCATCCGTGATCTTTCTTCTGGCAAAAAGTACAAAATTCCACGTATGTGCAGATAGGAGCTTGAAATCTGGACAGTAGGGTTCTCTAATGCGCTGAATCTGGTGGTGCGTAACTTTTGATATGTAGGCTCGTAACTTTTGATATGTGGGACTAAAGTTGATGAGACTGATATATTTAAATCAGCATAAGAAATCGGATGCTTCTGATCCATCTTTTGGTATTGAAATTCCGTTTTTAGAGTTTCTGTTACTATTGAGCCGGGTCACTCCTTACTTACAGTTCGTTACCACGAACTGTTTGAAAAATTCTTTATGCAACTGAAGACCAGTATTTCTACGCTAAAAAAAAAAAAAAAATGAATATCCCATTATTTTTCGGTAAAAAAATCCTGAAAAAAACTTATGTCAACATTCCAAAATTTTTCCTGGCAAACACATACTGCTTAGATCCTATTTCCTGCTAACATATATTTGTTTGTTTTTTTAATATAGCAATATGGCTTCTTAATCAGACCTGGCAATCAAGCAGGTCGAAGAGTCTTGTTGACTGATATTTTCGACATTTCAACGCCAGAAAAAGTAAAGACTCGTTTATTCTTTTTGGCACAAAAAGAACAAATAAAAAGGAACTCATAAAAAATGAATGAGGAAAATCATGGAAAAAATTGGTCCTCACATTCATCAGCTGTGGCTGATCCTTTGCCTTCTATAATTTTTGAAAAAGATTTTTGTCGGAAAACAACGACCAAACTTATAGCTTCGCTCTCTTCAAGCATAGTTTAACCTGTAGTAGAGGTCTTTAATTTACAATTGTCAATAAAATTGACAGGCTTCTACCTGTTTCTTTCTTCCGTCGCTACATATTTGACTATGCTAAAAACGGGCTCGACCATCAAATTTGAAAAGGGCAAAATCAAACAGTTCGTGGTAGTAAGGAGCGACCCGGCTCAGGGTCGCTCCTTAATCACCCAGGGGTGATTGTATCAACTGAGTGGTCCTAGAATGTCGCGAAAGGGCTCATTCTAACGGAAATTAAAAGTTCTAGTGCCCTTTTTAAGTGACCAAAAAAATTTGAGGGCACCTAGGTCCCCTCCCACGCTCATTTTTCCCCAAAAGTCACCGGATCAAAGTTCTGAGAAAGCCATTTTATTCACCATAATCAAAAAACCTAATAACTATGTCTTTAGGGACGACTTACTCCCCCGCAGTCCCCGTGGGAGGGGCTGCAAGTTACAAACTTTGACCTGTGTTTACATATAGTAATGGTTACTGGGAAGTGTACAGACGTTCTCAGGGGGATTTTTTTGGTTTAGGGGGGAGAGTTGAGGGTGGGGGGTATATGGGAGGATATCTCCATGGAGAAACTTCTCATGGGGGAAGAGAATTTCAATGAAGGGGGCGCAGGATTTTCTAGCATTATTTGTAAAACAATGAAAAAATAGATATGGAAAGTTTTTTCTACTGTAAGTTAGGAGCAGCATTAAAACTTAAACGAAAAAGAAATTATTACGCATGTGAGGGTTTTACCTCCTCGTTATATCTCATTCTTTACGCTAAAGTATTTTTAGTAATTTCAACTATTTATTCTACGGCCTTTGTGATTCAGATGTCATTCTTAAGGAATTCGGACACAATTTACGCTTTAGTGTAAAGAGCGAGGTATCGACGAGGGGTGAACCCACTCATATACACAATAAAAACATACGAATATAGAAGTTCGTTACGTAAGTTAATTCGTAAGTTACGTATATTTTTTACCAATGAAAACGTTTGAAAAAAGTAAAAGTTCTAGTTGCTTTTTTAAGTAATCAAAAAATTGGAGGGCAACTAGGCCTCCTCCCTCGCTCCTTTTTTCTCAAAATCTTCCCAAAATTTTCCGAATTGCAATTAATTAATATGCAAATTTCGTTCCAATTATTTATGTGCGGAGAGCCAAGATCAAAACATGCATTAATTCAAAAACGTCCAGAAATTAAATAAAAAAAAAGTTTTTTTTAAATGAAAGTAATGAGCAACATTAAAACTTAAAACGAACAGAAATTACTCCGTATATGAAAGGGGCTTTTCCTCCTCAACGCTTCGCTCTTTACGCTAAAGTTTGACTCTTTCTCTTAACTCTACTTTTTAAAATAGTAAGAAACTTTAGCGTAGAGCGGGGCGTTGAGGAGGAAAAGTCCCTTCCATATACGGAGTAATTTCTGTTCGTTTTAAGTTTTAATGTTGCTCCTTACTTTCATTTAAAAAAAACTTGTTTTTTATTTAATTAAAAAGTAAAGGACATAGCACAATACAAAATAAAGGCTAAAAGAAATAGTTGCGATTTCTATATCAAAATTAATCCTCGCTCTCTCTTCTTTACTGTCTGTCATATTTATGATTCTTTTATTTTGTCATGATTAGCCAGTGTGGTCTCAGAAATGATTTTTGGCTGCTATCAAACAATCAATAAACAAAAAAATCAATCAGAAATCAAAATTAATGGTCTCGTCAAACATATACAACAGGTAAATAGAAGAAACAAAAATCATTAAGCAAGTGGAAAGTAAAATGTACCCCCCCTCCCCTCTCGATTCAAAAATAAGAAAAGAAAGGCAAACCCAAGTAAAAACCTAATCAAAGTTGGCAGCCCCCCCCAGTTACATGCATCCTCCGCCCACTTAAGTCATGGTAATTATGTCAGCTTTCTCAGTTGCCCCTGCCCCCTCCAAATGGCTCTGCATGACATTGTTAAGGCCTATTTCGTCGGTATTGCATATCAAGAAATTTATGAATGCTGGACAATGTGCTTAGTTCTTCAAATTTTGACAGAAACTGTAACTAAAATTTGTCGATATCGGTTATATAACAGACACTATAAAATTTCGGCACAAGAAACTGGTCAAGTAACTTCTTTATACCTTAAATCATTTACATGGAGAAGATCAGATGGGATAGTAACCGGGTAGTTTTATTTCATTAGCCTTATTAAAAGTTTGGGCTTTATATTTGCAAATTAGGGGTGGAGGTAAAGCAAAGCATATATCAAATACAGCAATGGTTAGTTTACGCATTTAATATATGCTACGCTTTACCCCTACCCCCTAATATGCAGATATATAGCCCAAATTTGTTTCTAATCTATTATATATTCATCGTATTTTGTTTCATTTCATTAGCATTAATCGAACTTCACTTCCCGAGAGTCTATTATATAACCGATAAGTAAGCTAAAATTACTCCAACTGTTAAAACAACTTGAAAGAAGTAATGAAAAAAGAACTAATGCTTAATATAAAATGATTTTACCAAGTTTGATATTTGTACTCTTTGCAATAAAAATCTAAATTGACTGAATGTATTACTTTTGCCGATTTTCATTTATTTTCTCAATATAGGCCAATGTGTAAAGCGAAAATAAACAGTTCGATTCTAATTCTTCAAATACTAACAAACAATCTGCTTAATTGCATCCTTTTTTGGCAATGACGTTAAGTACATGCATACCGGGCTTTGTTCTAATTTGCAAACAACGAAACCGGTTATCTATTATGGTATTCAGACAGTCATTCAGACTCGATTAGTTGCTTACAGACAGTATTCAGCGACAATTCAAACTGAGAAATTGGCTTCAATTCCTGACAGTTAGGGAGGGGCAAAATATTTTTTTTTTCAAATCTAAGGGTGGAAGAATTTTTTTTAGTATTCAAGGTTTTTGACAAAAACACGGAAAAAGGGGCGGGGAATTTTTTTTTTTTAGTATTCAAGGTTTTTGACAAGAAAGGCATTTGCCAGCTAAATTGCCCAAGAAAATATTTTCGAAATTGAGAGGGGGGGGGCAAAAGATATAAGACGGATGATATACACACTGTCCCTTTCTCAACAGATTTCACTAAACGAGGAGGTTCATGGAGAAAGGTGATTCAGGCAACAAAATATGACCTTTTTATTCTCATATCTCGTTTTTCTCCTCCACGTGTTATTTTAGAAAACTATCAAAATGGACTCAACATGTGACAGATCCTAGATAACACAGCTACCCCTTTTTTCATCTTTTTTATACATTTTTTGTTATTTATTTAGTGTACAAGATTATCGTCGGTTTTTAAATGGCTTACCCGTATCCAAGTTGTGTTACATTACTAGGTAGATAAGGGAGACTGCAAAAAATCAATGTCGTAATTATGTTAGTCTTAACCCCAGCAATAACTACCCTTTCCAGATATTGAGATAGCCGAAATTTGAGCTCGAATGGACGACGTTAGCCCGTCCCCCTCGTCACTCAAAGTTTGAAAAAATCCGAATTTTCGGCCGCTGACATATCGGGGCTATAGCTCTGGAACGGTAAATAATAAAAACCAGCTTAATGCCTCAAAAGAAAGCTAATATTGTTCTTAAAAATTTATACTCCTTACATAACTATTGTGATTTTAAGTCAAACAGACCTGCACCAGCCTTTTGCCCCAATAACTTGACCTGGCACCATTAGGAGCCAGTTAGGGGGTATACTAAGAATTTTACGGGTTCCTACACACTCCGCTTTGGAATTAACATTTAAAAAAAAAATAAAAACGTATTTTGGAACCCAATTTTCAAACATAATGAGCCTTTTGTCCAACACGGGCGTTATTTTTTGTTATTTTGTGTTGAGATCCCCTTTCAAGAACGACTTATTATTTTGGCAATGAAAATCAGAGAGCTGGTTGGTATGAAGCGACGAAATAACAAGTCATAAGGAAAAAATCATACGCTGCTGATAACGCTGCATTGTGTCTACGCAAAAACGAAAACAATAACAGTGGCTACTAAGAGAGTAAAATAGCAAATATTTTATGGGTTATATTATCAAAAAACAATCCACAATTACCTATTAACAGAGGCATAAAGTATCAGGATTCTTTGATTGATATAATTTTATTTTTTAAAGGATTATTACTTGAAGTTGTCCTTGGAGTTAATAAAATTTATAAAAGGAGTTAATAAAATCAGAAATAATTATGAGTAGATTTACAACCTGGAAGTTGGACTTTTGTTGTTCTCTAGATTTACTTTAAAAATAATTTGATTCTGGTGAAGATTTGGGTATGGAATTGGGGAATTTGGAATTTAAAGAAGAAGTTATAAAATTTGACATGGTCTATGTTTTGGATAAAAGTCTTTAAAATTTTTATTATTTTACAATGGGGAGCTAGTCTAAATAGGGTGTGGTGTTAAAGGAGAAAGAAGTTATAAATAAATGATAAATATTTTGTAAGAATGTCGAAAATGAACTGGATTTAATTGAAACCTAGAAGATTTAGGCACTTGAGGCCAACACAGCTCTACATGTCGAATTTTTCCTTACGACATTCTCCCGTCCCATTCTAGGACAATCTGCTTTTCGTTTGGTCCTAAACGGTTTGCCGACAAGAATACTCTTTGGCTGGGACAAAATCTTTTCAAGATTGTAATTTTTTCCATTATGAATGAATAAGATCCTTTTTTTTATTAATACAAAACGATGCAAAATTTTAACTTATATTTGTTTTTACGTTGTTTGAAAATTTTTATTTTATTCTTAATTGCTAAAGTATTCACTAGCTAAATATTTAAAATCAAAACAAAAAAGGAGGCAAAGTGAAGACAATCAAGTCATTGAACCCTTTGTAAGAAGTTTAAAAAATTTGTTTTTCAAGATTTTTTTTTTTGCAGTAAGGAGGATAGTCAGTTTACACATAGCCGGTTAATAGACGTTATAATTTCTACAGAAGTCCTCCAGTTGCTTTGGTAACTATTTACAGGAGTACAAGGCAACAAAATCAATGGCAAGGCTAATACAACTATTTCAAGCAACCCACGGATATTCAGTTCTAATTTTACGTAATACTGAGTTGTCTGATCACAACTTGACCTTGCAAGTATCAACAAAGAAATCAATTCAATTCTTTAAAGGAGTGATCCTTTATTTTTCAGATTACTTTCCATGAGACTGAAGAGCGTTTTAGCTCTACCGTCAGGACATTCAATAAGGTCTAAAATATCAACCTGAATGGCAAGAGTTCTGCCACACCAAAGCACTGCTATAGAAAGCTGTTTTTTCACGCATGTGGCAGTGGTAACCTCCATCATAAAGGAAAGTGGAATACTTTTCAGAGTCTCAACAAGTGAGGACCAAGCCTCATGCGAATTTTCATTCGTTGCCTTTTGCTTCCCCAAAGTAACCTTCTCAAGAACATGATTCAGAATAAGGCTTTTCAACAAAGGTAGCAGATTATCCCCTACGCTTAGCAGCGAGTCATTTTCTACTAAGAAATTAGTAATCTTGGCTTCCGCGATTTTAACTTCATTGCTATTGATTCCATGTGTCGTTCTAGCCGGTTGGCTGGTCTACTGGATTTGGAATTCTATATCCGAGGAGTGGGGTTTGATTCCTGGCGTGGCTGATTATTTGATTTGGAACGGGGATCAGTGGCATGACTATAAGCCCACCCAGAGTCGACCCAGCTTTAGATCGGTACTTGGAGAAGTCTGGGGAAGGTAAGCAGGACGGGTGATCTAAAGCACAAGATTGCTGGCCTCCAGCCCTCATTGTACTTCCTGGCTGAAGGGCCTTGAAATGGAGATAAGCCCTACCGGTGTTGAAATCCATTTCCTTTCCTTACCTACTGATGCCACAGACTCGATACAGTGGAACAATTACTCACTTTGCTGTGTCTTGGCTTTTGAACTCAGTTTTGTGATGGCTAGAACCCATATGCTTCTCAACTCCAATCTTCCACAGACTAACGATGTTTTGTAGCAGTCTAGAAATAGAATCGACTATTAAAACAGTGTAGTTCTTACTTTATAACATGGAGCATATTTTTTATTAAACATATTATCATGTTTTCTTCTATTCTCATCAATATTTATAAATCATTCTTGAATATTTTAAATTATTTCGCAATCAGATAGGGCGGATACTTTCGACAAATAAAGGATGTGGGGCTCATTGTCAGAGTAACAAACATTATATTAGGAAAGAACGTTTATTGGGAAACAATTCCCAATTCCAATTTATTAAAGTATTCCCATCAGATGAGCCGCTCTCCTACTTTTTTTCCAATATCTTTTTCCTTCTTGGAAAAATTTAATTTCGCCTTTGCTTTTACCAAGGCATCACTATATTCAAGCCGTTAAATGTTGTTCATATTGAGCCAAAAGCCAGGCAAATAAACCAGAATAGGAGTACGGATTGGGGGGAGAGGTATATGCCCCCGATACTTTAAAAAGAAACTTTTGTCGCATCATCATTTAAAAAATCTAAAATAATCCTTACCTCCCTCGTTCAATTAGTGCCCCTATCCTGGAAGGGGCTTCAAATCCAGCCCTCTCTGAAAATTTAAACATATTTACAATTATCTTAACAATTTGGGGATTTTATGGTTTTTGCGTTATTTTGCTAGGTAAAGACACAACTTTATGCGTCTTTTTGTGCTCTTTTAAAATATATCCAATAAATCGCATCCTTTACAAATATCATTTTAGTTTCTTAGATGGCGTTTAAATAAAATATCCTACTCCTTGTTATCAAACAGTTCGTGGTAACAAACTGTAGTAAGGAGAGACTCTGCTCAATAGTAACCAAAACTCTAAAAAACGAAATTTTGATACCAATTTTCGATCTTTCCATGGAGGAATTTTTCATGAGGGAAGAGAATTTCCATGCCTTATTCAATGCATTTTCTAACATTATTAAAAAAAACAATGAGAAAATAAATAAAAAAAAGTTTTCAACTGGAAGTAAAGAGCAGCATTAAAACTTAAAACGAACACAAAATACTATGTATTTAAGGGGGTTCGTCTCCTCCACAATACCTTGCTCTTTACGCTAGTAATTTCAACTATTTTTTCTACGGGCTTTGTGATTCAGGGGTCATTCTTAAAGATTTGGGACAAAATTCAAACTTTAGTGTAAAGAGCGACATTGACGAGGGGGTAAACCCCACATATACGTAATAAAAATAAACGAATATAGAAGTTCGTTACATAAGTTAATTCGTAAGGTACGTATGTTTATTACTAGCAAAGACGTTCGTAAAAAAAAACTAGTTCCATTTTATACGGAATAATTTCTGCTCGTATTAAGTTTTAATGTTGCTCCTTACTTGCTGTTATTTTTTATGTTATAATTTGCTTTAAGAAACTGGTATCCGAAATAGTAAAAAACTAAATTTAAAAAGTTTAAAAAACTATTGAATTTACCCAAGCTGGTATGTTCTGGTCTAATCCCAGGCCCGGTGGTGCCAAAGAGGCAATGAGATTCAGCCCTTCTAAATTTCAAAAAAAAATTCTTTTTTGTACTTTTACTGAAAATTCTCTTTTTAGGTATTTTCGTTTTGAATTATAACATGGGATAGTCTTGGGCAAGTCATGTCATGGCTAATTGTAGAAAAAGCCAAAACAGATAGTCCAATTAAATGAGAAGAAAAACATGACATTAATTTTCCCCTCTTCATTGCCGTTGTTATCATCTCCCACTTATGCTACATCTCTCAAGCATGTCACTTCATAATGCCGAATTTGTGAAGAGCTTTGCAGGGATCGAGAGATGATTGATTCCTCTATAGTTATCGCATTCTTCAGCGTCTCTTTTCTTGAAGAGTTTGACGAAGGCTCCTGTTCTCCAGTCTTTGGGGAATTTTACGGTCTGCCAGAGGAGCGAGAAAAAGGATAGCCAGATGACCAGGGCTCGATGTAGGCTAAGATTGATTATTTCTGCTGAAATGCGGTCTCTACCAGGGGCCTTCCCAGTCTTAAGTCTCTTAGTTGCTGAAAGTAACTCGTCAGCTATCCGCTTTTCATCACTGATGTGAAGACTAAACAGAAATCGGTCTGGTATATCCGGTGGTACTGCTGGCGTTGGGCGATTAATTAGGTCTTTGAAATAGCTCACCCACCATTCCTTTTGTTCTTCCACATCTGTAAGGAGCCTTCCATCTTCATCTTTTAAGAGGCATTCTTAGATCCTTGACTTGCCTACTATTTCTTTGGTAAGGCAATATATGGTTTGTGTGTCTCCACGACTCACTGCTTCTTCGGCTTGTCTAGTCTTTTTGTTCATGTATTGCCGTCTGTCAGATCTGGCACTTTTGGTTTAGATTTATATCAGCTTCTTTATAGGCAAAGATCTTGGTAACCTCTAAGCGATTATTTTTCCCGAGGGAGCTCGTCTTGAGTTTCTTTCACCTTTCTATAAGATCCAGGTCTTCGTAGATATCTAATGTTGCTTAGCCGGCTTTCCGAACCTGTGGGAATCTTTGGCTGCATCTGTGTAGTTTTTGCCGATTGTCTCCCAATCTTCTTTGACGTCTTCTAGTAGGTCATATAGGGATTCAAATATATTGGACAGTTTGATGCCAAACGAATATCGAACGCCCTTGTCACTTAGTTTGTTCACGTCAATGCTTCTGAGTATGTCTGTATTTAGCTTCTGAGTATTAGACTTCAGGCTCAATTTCAGTATGCTGACTACTAGTTTGTGGTCTGAACCAACGTCGGCACCTTGGAAGCTTCGAACGCCTCTTAGGCTTGTTTGCCATCTCTGGTGGATCAGGAAATGGTCGATTTGGTTTTTGACGGTACCGTTCCGGGATGTCCAAGCGTATGTGTTGATATCTTTATGCTGAAAGAGCTCTCCGCTGATCAGCAAATCATTCCCCTTAGTGAAGCTGAAAAGTCGAGCTCCATTTTTGGTTATGGTGCCAACTCCGTGTTGGCCCATCACTCCAAGGCAGTAGGATCTTTCTCGGCCAACCTTTGCTTTGAGGTCAACTGCGATACAGATGAGGTCGTGTAGTTGGATTGAATCGATCACAGACTGGGGATTGTCGTAGAACCCATCTTTAAGGGTGTCCTCAGCATAAATTTTGGTGCATAGCACACGATCATCGCCAATTTCGTGTGGACTTTTTCGCATTTGGACCTAATTTTGGTACAACTCGAGGATGGGGACTTTTATTTTTTCTGCTGCATAAGACTTTAAGCATCGCCCTGTCGTCGCTGATTTTCTTTTCGCTGCAATCTTTACCTTGCTCCCCAGATGGTGACTATGTCAAGTTCAATCTTCTCGCATTCGCGAAGGACTTGCTCTTTTTTTGACAGTATTGTCATGGCTCTAACATTTTGTAGGCCTATTTTAGACAGTTTGTTCGCATTCAAAATCTGGTTTGGGGGCTTGCATGGGTCGTCATCAGATTTAGAGGTTCAGATCCAAGGCTTATCGTTGACGTTTCGTTAACGGTCCTTATTTCACAGGGTTAGTTTGCTAGGCCAAGGCCCAACCGGCTTCTTTAGCTTGGCTAGGGGCAGGGACGCCAGTCAGTGACTGTTGGGATGGAACCCAACGGGCCTACCCAACATGCAGAGGCCGTTGTCCGAATTTGGATCTTTCGCTCTATTTTGCAGTTGTCCTCCTGGAGAGAATCCTCCCACGATGGTATCCTGCAGTATCATACAATTTAAACCATAGCTGGGAGAAGGTTTGAAACTAACGTGACATGTCCACTTGCCGGTGGGCCCTGCTCATTGTGCATGGAGGGGCCTTCTTCCTCCTCCGCCTGTATTTATGGCCCCCAGGTAAAGGTACCCCAGTTTCAATTTATGGATCACCAGGGGCTAGGTCCCCCTTGGTCAGCGCCTCCCTTTATGGGATGTATCCTACGTATCTAAAAGACCTTCCCCTATCCAGTACTTGGGGACGCGCTGAGTCGCCTTCAGAGGGCCCTCACTGAGAAGGCAATTCAGTAGGTACTCAGCCTACCTACTGAAATAAAATACCGCGTAAAATATCTCGTGGAAAATATCCCACAGCAATACCCTCCCCCCAACATACACAGAAATTATCCATTTTTATTCCACCTTTTCTAATAACCTTTAAAGTTTAATCAATTGCAATGAATTACTGATGTGGAAGCTGGTGTTTACAAAAAATGTTAACCCAGAAAACACCCAGCTGCAGACAATACCTCAAAATTTTGAATGAATACCTCTGGGGAAAAGAGGATAGGGAAGGAGGGCTGGCTATTTAAAATTTTATAGGAAGCGTTTGGGGGAAAAGGGGCGAAGAATGATTTCCCTTTGATCGCTTTTGACTCTTAAAAAGGGCACAAGAAATTTTGATTTCCAATGGAAGGAGCCTCCTTAAAAGTTTATACAACCATACCTTCCGTAAAACTTTATATGCTGACGACGGACAACTAATAGAGCTTATAGCGCTTCCACTGAGGGGGGGGGGAGGGTTTCAAAGCAATAGTTATTCGACATTTCAACTATTATGAGTAAAATGGCCAACTCAAAATTTTAATCAAAGGTGTTAAGAAAAAGGGTGTGTGAGGGATGGCTTGTTGCCGTCCGGTTACTTTTGACTTTTGGGATTTCCAATTAAATGAACTTCTTCCAAGATATAACTTAAAACCCGTACCTACAGGCTCTGTGGAGTTGTGTTAACCCTGGAAGCATTGCTATATTATCATTGGATGATTTTGGACAAAATGACTATCTCAAAATTGCAATCGGATTCATTCGGGGAAGAGACTGCATCTGGGGGAGGGGTGGGTGGTGGCAAGCATTTTTGCCCTCCGAGTGCTTTGGACTCCTTAAAAGGGAAATAAAACTACCAATTTCCAAAGAAATTAGCATCTTTCTAAGTTTATACGGATACCTTTTTAATATGAACCTTGCATGTTCCCGAACCTAACTTGAAGCCCTTGCCCGAGGGCTCTGAAGATTGCATCAGCCCCAAAGTTATTGTTTGTAATCTTTGGAATATTTTGAACAGATTGGTTATTTTCAAATTTTGACAGGATGTTTTGGGAAAAAACGGGGTGAAGGAGGGAAGGGGAACTGGTTAGCCATTTACTCTTCGATGTACAATCGAGTGAGCCTCCTCCGAAGTTGATACAGTTATTATATTAGGAAGGAACGTTTAGTGAGAAATAAAATTGACAGTTATTTGACATTTGGATCACTTTGCAAATAACGACACACTCAAAATTTCTTTCGAAAATATTGAAGAAAAAGGGTGCCGGGGGGGGGGGTCTGGCTACCTTCTGGTTTCTCTTGAGTCTTATAACTTGAGCTAGAACTTTTAATTTCCAATCACATTAGCGTCCTCCAAGATTTGTGAGACCATCCCTTCTATCATCAAACCTTATAAGCTCCCTGGTTATAAGTTATAACCCATTATCCCGGACTTTGCGTGGTTTTCTTAACCCGCGTAGCATTGCTTTATGATCAATGGGCGATTTTGAACACAATACCTATCTCAAAATTTCTATACGAGCCATTTGAGAAAAAAGGATGTGTGGAGGGGGTCTAGCTTCCCTCTGATCACTTTTGACTCTCTAAAAGAGTAATAGAAAATCCCATTTCAAATCGAATGAGTATGCTCGAAAGCTTATGTGGCAACCTTTTCAGAAGAACCTAATACGTCCCCAAGCATAACTTAAAGCCTTTGTCCCGGACTCTGAATATTTTCAACCTCAAAGGCAAAATCTATAATCTTTGGGCTGTTATTAACGAAGTATTTGTCTCAAATTTTTGGTCAACTGAACTTAAGGAATAGAGGGCGGAGGGGAACTTTTGTTTTCTGATCACCTTTGACTCTTGAAATACTGAACAGGTATTGAAATTGTTTTTTCTACATTTCTGACAAGGGCACTGGCTTAAGAGACTTTAAATGAAAAAACTCAAAGTTTTTACTCCGTTTGAGATGCAAGTACTCAAATTTTAGTATTCAGAAAATTAAAAAGTAAATTATAAGCTGCCAAGACAGCTCTGGTGTTATATATCAAGAGTCAAGCATTTTTAAGACGAAATGAAAGAATGTAGATGGCCATAAAATGCAAAATGATTCATCCAATGCCAATTGTGACATTTAATTGAAGCGGTCATAGTTTTCTCTTCGAAAATGACCGATTAGCCTAAAAAGTATAATAAACTACAATTTTATTTTATTTTTTGTAATTACAGGTTCATAATCATGCACATTTTTAAGGATTTGTCACGAGTTTTGGGTTGATTTAAGGTCGATCTCCGAGGTTTGAAGCCAATGCTATTTTCCTATAGCAGTGAAATACGTATTAACAACAGACATGAGCAGATTCTTTGATGAAAAAATTACTGTGGCTTCATTGAAAGCTTTAACATGAATAGGCCGAACAAATTTGCATTTTTTTTCTTTAGAGCTTCATAAAAAATTAATTAGTGGGGACACCTCTAATTTTTAAAAGTAGCAATAAAATTACTTTTAGAAGACGTAGAAAATTGTAAAGTAGCCTCTCGATTTGCCACAAAATTTCAAAATTTTTGGCCGTGAATTTCTTTTTTTATTATCATCAGTTTCCTTTAAAATTTGCCATTTAAGATATTCTTCCTTTACTGTTTAAAAGGGTTGTACTAATCATATAGCCTTGATTTTTGTGTCATTTTGTAGATCTTATACCGACAAATAATCCCAAAGATTCTTAATTTTGTAGTTATAACAGATGATTTTTAGCAATCATTCCTAGTATTCAAGATTTCCTCCTTTCCCATTGGCTTAAGCACTCCTTGAGGGGTTTGCTAGAATATCATTAAGAATGTTGACATCTCCTTAGCATTAAGACCAGATTTAAAAGGAAGTTGAAAACATGTATAATTGGCAACAACACCTTGAGGCAATATCATTTTAACACCATACGAATTGGAATTTGTTAGGTTACAAAGCAGATAACAGTTTGGCTTTAAAAGTAAAGAAACACCGATTTTAGGCCTATAAAATGTATGAACATTATTTTTAAAAAGAATATTATTCTTAATAACACATCATTTTAAACATTATTGGCCTTTAAAAGTAAAGAAACACCGATTAAGGACCCATAAAATGTATGAATATTATTTTTTAAAAAGAACATTATTCTTAAAAACACATTATTTTAAACATTATTGACCTTTAAAAGTAAAGAAACGCTAATTGTAGGCCTATAAAATGTATGAACATTATTTTTAAAAAGAACATTATTCTTAAAAACACATTATTTTAAACATTATAGGCCTTTAAAAAGTAAAGAAACATCGATTGTAGGCCTATAAAATGTATGAATATTATTTTTAAAAAGAACGTTATTCTTTAAAACACATTATTTTAGATATTATTGGCTCTTAAAAGTAAAGAAACGCTGATTGTAGGCCTATAAAACATACGAACATTGTTTTTTTCAAGCTAAAGTTGTAGGATATTCGTCCATTTTAGTTCCACGGGATCTCATTTTATTCCTATTAGTGCCGTATCTTAAAATATTTTGGTTTTTCCCCATCATCTCATATAGTTGATGATTTATAGGCTCGTTCATAAAGGACTGATTACCCCGGTTTGGAACCGGGGTAATCATATACTTTGCTTTACGGAGTAATGCATATACTTATTAAATTAATGTCATTTAAAGTGATATGTTCCTGAAGGTACATAATAAACATTAAGCACCCTTGCCCTGGGGTCATGAATACAGGTAAGGGAGGAAGGAGACCCCATAGGGGTATTTAATAAATTTTTGAAACTACTTATATTTATATACTATTCATCAAAAACAAGAGCTAAGAGCTCATATGGCACTTGTGACAAGGTCAAGAAGAGCCAAGAGCTCATATGATATGAGCTTCCGCAAAATTCTAAGAATCAATAGATTGCTTTAAAAGGAAAATCAGAGGCTTAATGCTTGTTGGGATTTAAAATAAGAGCTTTGAGATACAAGGTACTTCTAAATATCAGAATTCATTAAGATCCGATCGCCCACTCGTAAGTTAAAAATCGCCCTGTTCGTAAGTTACAAATACCTCATTTTTTCTAGTTTTCCAAATTATCCCCCCCCAACTCCACTAAAGAGAGCGGATACGATCCGGTTATGTCAGTCACGTATCTCGGACTTGTTTTATTCTTCCCACCGAGTTTCAGCCTGATCTCTCCGCTTTAAGTATTTTCTAAGATTTCCGGTTCCCCCCAACTGCCCCCAATGACGCTGGATCCATTTGGGATCTAAAATAAGAGATCTGAGTACCGGGATCCTTCTAAATATGAAGTTTCATGAAGATCCGATAACTCCTTCGTAAGTTAAACATACGTGATTTTTTCTAACTTTTCGGAATTAACCCCCCCCCCCCCAATTCCCCCAAATAGAGCGAATCCGTTCCAATTATGTAAATTACGTATCTAAGACTTCTGCTTATTTTCCCCACCAAGTTTCATCCCGATCCCTCCACTCCAAGTGTTTCCAAAATTATTGGTCCCCCCAAACTCCTCCCAATGTCACCAGATCCGGTCGGGATTTAAAATAAGAGCTTTGAGACACGATATCCTTCTAAATACCAAATTTCATTGAGATCCAATCACCTGTTCGTAAGTTAAAAATACCTCGTTTTTTCTAATTTTTCAGAATTAACCCCCCCAAACTACCCCAAAGAGAGCGGATCCGTTCCGGTTATGTCAATCACGTATCTGGGACTTGTGCTTATTTTCCCACCAAGTTTCATCCCTATCCCTCCACTGTAAGCATTTTCCAAGATTTTAGGCCCCCCCCCACAACTACCCCCTCCAATATTACCAGATCCGGTCGGGATTTAAAATAAGAGCTCTGAGACACGATATCCTTCCAAACATCAAATTTCATTAAGATCTGATCACCCGTTTGTAAGTTAAAAATACCTCATTTTTCCATTTTTTCCGAATTAACCAACCCCCAACTCCCCCTCCCAGATGGTCGAATCGGGAAAATTTCTAATTTAACCTGGTCAGGTCCCTGATACGCCCGACATGCCATGAAAAGCAATCATAAATCAAATGAAAATAAATAGTGTCATCATACCTACACACAACAGTGTCATGGATGAAAAATAAATCATAAAGCGAGTAGAAGTTAAAATGCATACCAAGTCAAGTAAACAACAACAAAATTACAGCGAACAGGAGTTTCACTATTTGCCACTCGCTACCTCTAAGTCCAAAATCCTTCCTAGGGCTAATGGTGCCCGAAGAATAACGGAGTCCCCCGTATTGACTCAAATATAAGAAAAGAAAGCAAAATTAAAGCAGAAATTTGATCAAACTTATCACCACTCCCCCCTGGTGCAACTTCTTCCACCCCCTAAGTTACGATACCCACGTCATAGGCTAAGTCCATTTGCCCCTGCCCCCTCCAAGTGGCTCTGCATAAAATTTTTAAGGCCGATTCTGTCGCTTTTGGATTTCGAGAACAATTTTGAGAATAATAAAAACGAAATTTGCAATTTTTTTTTGGCTAAATGGCTTTCTCATAATTTTGATCGAATGATTTTGAGAAAAAGAGAGCGGGGGAGGAAGCCTAGTTGCCCTCCTATTTTTTGGTTAATTAAAAGGCAACTAGAACTTTTAATTTTTTACGAATATTTTTATTAGTAAAAGATTTACGTAACTTATAAATTAGCTTACGTAAAGAACTTTTGTATTCTCATATTTTTATTACATATATGACGGGGTTCGCCCCCTTGTCAGATCCTTGCTCTTTACACTAAAGCTTAAATTTTGTCCCAATTCATTAAGAATGACCCCAGAATCTCAAAAGCCGTAGAATAAATAGTTAAAATTACTAAAAATACTTTAACGTAAAGATCGAGGTATTAGGAGGAGGTGAGCCCCTCAAATGGGTAATAATTTCTGTTTGTTTTAAGTTCTAATGCTGTTCCTTACTTCCAGCTGAAAGAACTTTTTCATATTTATTTTTTCATTGTGTTTTTAAATCATGCTAGTAAATCCTGCGCTCCCTTCATGGAGATTTTCTTCCCCCATGACAAATTATCGATGGAAAGTTCCCCCGGCATATCCCCCTCTTCTCAAACCCTTCCCCAACCAAAAAAATCCTCCTGAAAACGCCTGTACACTTCCCAATAACCATTCCTACATGTAAGCATTGGTCAAAGTTTGTAACTTGTAGCCCCTCCCATGGGGACTGTGGGGGAGTAAGTCGTCCCCAAAGACATAGTTATAAGGTTTTTCGACTACGCTGAATGAAATGGCTATCTCAGAATTTTGATCCGTTGACTTTGGTAAAATAATTAGCGTGGGAGGGGGCCTAGGTGCCCTCCAATTTTTTTGTCACTTAAAAAGGGCACTAGAACTTTTCATTTCCGTTAGAATGAGCCCTCTTGCAACATTCTAGGACAACTGGGTCGATACGATCACCCCTGGAAAAAAAAAAACAAATAAACACGCATCCGTGATCTGCCTTCTGGCAAAAAATACAAAATTCCACATTTTTGCAGATAGGAGCTTGAAACTTCTACAGTAGGGTTCTCTGATACGCTGAATCTGATGGTGTGATTTTCGTTAAGATTCTATGACTTCTAGGGGACGTTTCCCCCTATTTTCTAAAATAACGCAAATTTTCTAAGGCTCGTAACTTTTGATGGGTAAAACTAAACTTGATGAAACTTATATATTTAAAATCAGCATTAAAATGCGATTCTTTTGATGTAGGTATTGGTATCAAAATTCCATTTTTTAGAGTTTTAGTTACTATTGAGCCGGGTCGCTCCTTACTACAGTTCGTTACCACGAACTGTTTGATAATTTTATTATTAATCAAATTAATGATCTTTTTAGTCTTTTTTAATGATGTATCAAAAGATCTATATGTATAAAGACTTATTTTTAGCATAAACGTTTCCCTAAGGACCTTAGGGCAGTACTCAAAATCAAAATGAATACATTCAAGAATATCCCCAGTATGTCCAATAGTTTAAATAGTTGTATTAATGTATCTTATCAAACCTGCCATAAAAAAAGGTTGTGGTAATGAAAACAAACTGTACTTACGAAGCAGCCTAGGATCATAGCAAATGAAATCGATACTACGCTTTTTCCAACAACATATACATCAAAAGACTATTTTTATGGTGTTTTAGATATGTGAAATCACCAGATTTAAGCTCTCGTAGCAGAAGTTATAAGCCTGAGAATGTTTTCTTTCATAGCCGTGTCCAGTATTTTTAATACGTGTCATTATTTTTTCAAGTGGCCACGTGAGGCTGGGGAGTGAGAAGTGGGGGGGGGAGTAGGAGTAATACAAATTAAAAAGTGAACAAATAGTTTTTGAAATTTCTCCCGAGTGGGGAGGGTTTCTTTGAGGTTTCAGGATTGACAGTGGTCTTCTTATAGATTTTCTATTGCTTTTTAGGAATAAAAAAAAAAACGCCGTGAAAACAGCAAATGAGGGGTAAGCTTCAAATTGTAAATTAATGAATCTTTTACAGTAAAAAAATCTCTTTAGAGGAATGTTATTCCACCCTCCCTCCACCGGTCCATACAAATTCATTATGGCAGCTTCACCAAACCCAGTTTGATACTTGAACTCTTTGCAATAAAAACCTTAATTGACTGAATATATTACAATTGCCAATTTTGCATTTATTTTATCAATATAGGCCAATGTGTAAAGTGAAAACAAACAGATAGATTCCTATTTTTGAGATAACAATAAATAATTTGCCTAATCGCACTCATTTTTGACAATGACATCAATATATTCATACATGGCCGTGTTCTAATTTGTAATCAAGATAACCGGTTATCTATTATGGTGTTTAGGCTCCATTAGATTCTGATAGTTATTAATTGAAAAAAACTAAGTTTTTCCGAGGGAAGTACAGAGCGAAGTTGAAACTTAAAACGGACAAAAATTGTTACTTCACAGCCTATCAAATATATATAAATAAAACTAGTACAAATAAACCAACTAACTATGATTCCCTATGCTTTTAGGATTGCTAGTGCTTTACTGAAAACACACAAGTCAAGTATACAAAACAGGAATATTGATTTGGGGAAACAAAAGTGAGCATTTAGCTTGACAGAAATAAACAAACCTTTAAAGCTTTCATAGTCTTACACCAGTTTTGACATCAGCAACTTTCAGTGTATAATCAAAATTGTCTTAAAAACACTAGCATAAAACTAAATATGTTTTTAATAACCGCGATGTACATAGAGCAATATTGGATTGATTTATTAGGTAGCATTTTGGTCTCGCTGGCTTTAATACCAATAGTGAGTAAAATACAGCGATAAATTGCAAGAAATATGCTTTAGTATTACTTGAAATGAAGGTCAAATAAAACATAATATGATCTCTGGAAATCCAATTATTTCTCTCTATACAACAGTGAGTTTCAAGTTCAAGTTCAAGTTCAAGTTCTGTTTATTACTACATAATTTCAATTAAAAAACCAATTTGGCAGAGAGAGGGCTCGAGGCCAAATAGCAAACAATTAAATAAACTGTATGCTATAACTACATCAACATAAAATAATATCATAAATTAATCATAATCCATCCAGGTTCCAGATTCAAACCACCAGACTGGGTTGGGATTTACCGCTATAAACCACACATTTATTATTTATTTACTTAATTTATTTTATTCCATTTTTTTTTTCTTTTTACTTTAAACATTTTCTATGAGCATTGATTTTATTTTGTTTTTCAGCGTATTAGTAGAAAGTTCAAGTTTGATTACATTATGATAACTTTGCCATACCCTCAATATTGTGTTTCTCAATGAAAATCTAGATCTTTCTGAAATTATCAAGGGTTGCCGGGCTTTACAAGGATTACGCGTGTTATGGTCGTGATCGGAATTAGTTCCAGAAAATAGATTGGGTTCATAAAAATATTCAGGTAGGGAATTTGAATGATGTTTTTTCTTAAATAAAATAGAATGAAAAACAATAAAAGATTCAAGGGGCAAAATGTTCAAAAAAAGAGGAAGACTTTTAGTTGACGACTTATTAGGGCAAGAATCAGGAGATGGTACAAAAGGAGATGGTTCAAGTTATGATACAAATTCTAAAGCTAGTCCTATAGTCCTAATGTTATTAGGACTATAGTACTAGCTGTTGCATTTTGGTCTCGCTGGCTTTAGTACCAATTAAATAAAAAAAATAGTTTTTT
The DNA here is from genome assembly GCF_032884065.1 of Artemia franciscana. NCBI lineage: Eukaryota > Metazoa > Arthropoda > Branchiopoda > Anostraca > Artemiidae > Artemia > Artemia franciscana. The sequence continues at coordinate 2,615,750 of NC_088874.1, forward strand.
TTAACTGAAAGAAAGGAGCGACATTAAAACTTAAAACGAATTACTTCGTATATGAAATGGATTGTCCCCTCAGCAATCCCTCGCTCTTTACGCTAAAGTTTTTAATTGTTTTAAAAAGTAGAATTGTGGCAAAGAGTCAAACTTTAGCGTAAAGAGCGAGGGATTGCGGAGGGGACAGCCCATTTAATATACGGAGTAATTTCTGTTCGTTTTAAGTTTTAATGTCGCTCCTTACTTTCAGTTAAAAAAACTAGTTTTTTATTTAATTTCTGAACGTTTTGAATTAATGCATGTTTGATTTTGGCCCTCTGCACATAAATTATTAAAATGAAATTTTCACATTAATTCTTTTTTGGCTAAACGGCTTTCTCTTTGTTTTGATCAGACGATTTTGAGAAATAAGGGATGGGGAAGGACGCCTAGCTGCCCTCCAATTTTTCGGTTACTTAAAAAGGCAACTAGAACTTTTAATTTTTAACGAACTTTTATATTCTTACATTTTTATTATGTATATGAGACAGTTTGTCCCCTCGTTAATACCTCGCTCTTTACACTGAATCTTAAGTTTTGTCCCAATTTTTTAAGATTGACCCATGAATCAGAAAGGCCGTACAACAAATAGTTGAAATTACTAAAAATACTTTAGCATAAAGAGCGAGGTATTTATCTCCTCCTAAATACCTCTCTCTTTATTCTAAAGTATTTTTAGAACTCTCATACGCGTAATAATCTCTGTTCGTTTTAAGTTTTATTGCAACTCCTTACTTTCAATTAAAATTTTTTTTTCATGTTTATTTTTTCATTGTTTTCTTTATAGTAATGCTAGAAAATCTCCCGCCCTTTTCATTGAATTTCTCTTCCCCCATAAAACGAGGGGACAGTTTGTCCCCTCGTTAATACCTCGCTCTTTACACTAAATCTTAAGTTTTGTCCCAATTTTTTAAGATTCACCCATCAATCAGAAAGGCCGTACAACAAATAGTTGAAATTACTAAAAATACTTTAGCATAAAGAGCGAGGTATTTATCTCCTCCTAAATACCTCTCTCTTTATTCTAAAGTATTTTTAGAACTCTCATACGCGTAATAATCTCTGTTCGTTTTAAGTTTTATTGCTACTCCTTACTTTCAATTAAAATTTTTTTTTCATGTTTATTTTTTCATTGTTTTCTTTATAGTAATGGTAGAAAATATCCCGCCCTTTTCATTGAATTTTTCTTCCCCCATAAAATATTCATCCAAGGAAAGATTCTTCCATATAGTCCCCTCCTCTCAACATCACCCCCAAACCAAAAAAATCCATCTGAAAACGTCTGTACACTTCCCAATAACCGTTACTGTATGTAAGCACTGGTCAAAGTTTGTAACTTGCAGCCCCTTCCCAAGGGACTGTGGGGGAGTAAGTCATCCCCAAAGACATTATTATTATGATTTTCAACTATGCGGAACAGAATTGCTATCTCAAAATTTTGATCCGTTGACTTTGGGCAATTTTTTTGGTCACTTAAAAAGGACACTAGAACTTTTCATTTCCGTTAGAATGAGCATTCCTGCGACATTTTAGGACCACTTGGTCGATATGATAACCCCGGGAAAAAAAAAAATAAATAAACACGCACCCGTGATCTACTTTCTGGCAAAACATACGAAATCCCACATTTTTGTAGATAGGAGCTTAAAATTTTTGCTATAGGGCTCTCTGATACGCTGAATGGCTGAATGCGATGGCGTGATTTTTGTTAAGATTCTATGACTTTTAGGGGGTGTTTCCCCCTATTTTCCAAAATGAGGCAAATTTTCTCAGGCTCGTAACTTTTGATGAAAAAGACTAAATTTGATGAAACTTATATATTTAAAATCAGTATGAAAAGCCAATTCTTTTGACGTATCTTTTAGCATCAAAACTCCGTTTTTTAGAGTTTCGTTTACTATTGAGCCGGGTCGCTCCTTACTACAGTTTGTTACCACGAACTATTTGATAGTGAGTAAAATTACAGTGATAAATTACAAGAAATATGCTTTAGTATTACTTGAAATGAAGGTCAAATAAGACATAATATGACTTTTGGAAATCCGATTATTTCTTTCTATTCAACAGTGAATTTCAAGCTATGATAAATATTCTAAAGCTAGTCCTATAGTCCTAATGTTATTGAGAGGGGGCTTTGCTTCGAACTTGTGTACAAACTAATCATGACATGACATGACTAATCATGACATGACCTTTTCAGAACCGAAACGAGAGCCTTCCATTTAACTGAGCCATTGCGCAGGAGTAATACCAAATTAATCGCCAAAAAAATAAAATAAAGCAACAATCCTAAAATGGATTATTATTTGATCTTATAAGGGATTAATCCTAAAACGTACTGATAATATTTTTATTCTGTAAAAAGTGTCCTTCACGGGTTTGCTTTTACTATACCAAAACTCCTATATTATTTTGCGTTTTCGGTAAAGCGCTAGTTTTGTATATTCCTAAAAGTATAGGGAAACAAAGTTAGTTGGTTTATTTGTACTAGTTTTGTTGATATCTATTAGATAGGCTGTGAAGTAATAATTTTTGTCCGTTTCAAGTTTCAACTCCACTCGTTACTCCCCTCGCAAAAAAATTTCTTTTTTAAAATTAATCTCAGTTCGTTTTTGATTAAAATCCCATGAGAAACGGCATAAAAAGTGCCTTTTTTCGCGCTATATGGCACTTGCAGATGGCAGAATTTATATCAATAACCTACATATGATAAATAGCTTTTGAATGAGCTCTTAAGCATCTCTCTATGACCCTCTAGTAACCCACCAGACCTGGAAAAAAGAAAAAAAAAATATTTTAACGTTTTTTAACTTTTATTTACTATGTGCGGTGGTTCGCTCTTTGCTAGGTTGCAGCCAAAGCTACTACCATGATTAAGAGTTCATTGCAAATTCTCCTCAGGAACTAGTTAACATTGAAATCTGTGAAATCTAATAGATGGTGGAGTTTGTAAAAAAAAAAAAAAAAAAAAACCTAGTAAATATAAGCAATAGCTTTCAATTGAGCTATTAAACACCTATCTACGATGGTGTGGTTGCCAGCTAATGTTTCAGTAGCTTACTGATGAGCAGACGATTTATGATACTTACTAAGAGGGCTGGGAGGGGGGTATATAGGAGGGGTTATTGTAAACCCCCACGTAAGGGCTCTGGAATGTAATAATCACAAAAGTGCCTTTTTGTACTTCAGAGCTTTTCCACTTTAGAAGCGGCACCAAGAGTGTTGTTGTCAGTGCTATATCGAACTTACGAATGGTAAAATTGATAGGAAAGCACTTATTTATGAGCAATAGCTTTCAAATGTGCCATTAAACATCGATATTTTAGATTCTGCATGCCCAATAGCCCCAGCCTAGCCACTTGAGACACAACACTGAAAGTACGTTTTCATTGCCATTTGGAACTTGCAGGTGGCGGAATTTATAAAAAGTGGTTAAATAGGCGAAAAAGCTTCTGAACGACCCATTAATGTCTTTATGACGTTCTGGTAGCCCACTAGCCCTGCTGAAAAAAAAAACGAAAAAAAAAAACGGAAGACAGATCAGTGCTACCCATGCAAAAAAGTAATTTTCCTTTCATCTGACACCATTTTTGAGGGGTTTCAGGCTTCTTTTCGAAATCACCATAAATTTCTTTTCGCAATAAACTTTTACTTTTAAGACGAACCGAAATAATAGTTACCACTCCGTGGTTTGAGTCAAATTGCAAATTTTTTCACCAGGCAGTTTTTTTTAAAAGGCGTTTTTTAACTTTTGGTTACCATGGCTGGAGTTCGCTCTTCACTAGGTTGCTGCTACTGCTGCAACCATGTAAATGGACGGCATTCATCTACAATTCAAACTGAGAAATTGGCTTACATTCTTGACAGTAGGGGAAGGGCAAAATGTATTTTTTTTTAAATCTAGGGCCGGACTAAGTTTTTTTTTGTTTTCAAGATTTTTGATAAAATACCAAAAAGGACACTTGTCAATAAAATCACCCAAGACAACATTTTCTGAATTTAGGGGTAAGGTAAAAAATATAAGACGAACAATATACTCACTGTCCCCATTTTAACAGATTTCACTTCATGGGAAGTTTCATAGAGGAACGAGACTGAGGCAAAAGTTCTTGCCTTTTTCTCATATCCTATATTTGCCCCCGCCCCCATGTGATTTTAGAAAACTGCCAAAATGGTCCGGGCCCGTGAAAGACCCTTGGCAATACAGCTGCCACATTTTTATCTTTATTATTATTATTTTTTTTTTTACTGTATAAGATTAATATCGGTTTTTAAATGGTTTACCCAAATCCAAAGTGTGTAACATTGCTATGAAGATTTAACTCAAAATTAACACGCATACAACTGCTAAGTGCACAAGTTTACATTTTTTTTAAGCTTATTTGGGGGGGAGGGGTGAACTATTTCCACTAAGCTAGTTTTAATATTATCAAGTTCTCGAAATAAGCATGTCTCTGTAACTGTAAATTTATTTTTGCAATTTTTCACAATGTATATCTTGTATATCTTTACAAAGTATAGCATATTTTTCATAAATCGTCACCAAACCTCTCATAATATTAAACAATAGAGACCCAGTTTAGTTATATAGCAGAGACCCTTGGGTGAACCTTTTGCGGGAGATTATTTCCTGCGGGAGGAATTTTCCACGGGGAAAATTGCACTTGGAGAAGAAATTTTCTGGGGGAATTTTCTTGAGAAATTTTACAGATGGTAGGTTTCCTGGTATGATTTGAAAATGAGTCAGAAATTAAATGACAAAAAAAGTTTTATCAACTGAATGTCAAGTAATGTCTGTTGTAAGTAAAGAAGTTTCTCCAAAATAAGAGATTTTTATCTTTATTTGAGTTTCTTTATATGAGCTTATACAATAGTCATTTTGCAGGAATTTTTTATGGATTTTTTTCGCTTTTATTGCGTTTGATCTTAACTGACCACTGAAAGAGATCCACAAAGGGCCTTTTTCTTATAACCGGCAAAATTTCTTGTTTTTGATATTTCATTATTGAAACATTTTAGCTGAACATGACGTATTTTAGGATATTCAGTGGTCTTAAGAGAATACGTAAAAATATAAAATAAATCAAAAATCTTCTGGATTAGCAAGGTAATACGAAAAAAAATGCAGAATTTGTATAATCATTCAACAAGCTAAGGCCAAGCTTGACCAAAATGTGCTTCTTTTTTAAGATGAAAACAAATAAATTTTTATTAACTGAAAGTAAGGACCGACATTAAAACGAACAAAAATTAATCCTTATATGAAAGGGGCTGTTCCCTCCTAAATGTCCCGCTCCATACACTAAAATTTGACTCTTTCTCTCAAATCTACTTTCCCAAATAGTAAAAAACTTCAGCGTAAAGAGCGGGGCGTTGAGGAGGGAACAGCCTCTTTCATATACGGAGTAATTTATTTTTTTGGCTAAATGACTTTCTGATAGTTTTGATTGGACGATTTTGAGAAAAAGGAAGCGAGGGAGTAGGCCTAGTTACCCTCCGATTTTTCCGTTACTTAAAAAGGTAACTAAAACTTTTAATTTTATGAAAGTTTTTATTAGTAAAAATATATGTAACTTACAATTTACCTTATGAAACGAACTTCTAAATTCGTATGTTTTATTACGTATATGAGGGGGTTTTCCCCCTAGTCAATACCTCGCTCTTTACACTTAAGTTCAAATTTTGCCCCAGTTCCTTAAAAATGACCCCTGAATCACAAAGGCTGTAGAATAAATAGTTAAAATTAATAAAATTACTTTAAGCGTAAACAGCGAGGTATTAGGAGGACGTTAACCCCTCATATGCGTAATAGTTTCTGTTCGTTTTAAGTTTTAATGCTGCTCCTTACTTTCAGTTGAAGAAACTTTTTCATAGTTATTTTTTCATTGCTCTTTAAAAAATGCTAAAAAATCCTGTGCCCCCTTCATGGAAATTCTCTTCCCCCATCAAAAATTTCTCCATGGAAATTTCCCCCACATAATCCCCTCCCCTCAACCCCTCTCCCTCCCCTCCCCCCAACCGAAAAAATCCCGTAACAGTGTTTGTACATTTCTCGATAGCAATTACTATGTGTAACCACTGGTCAAGGTTTCTAACCTGTAGCCCCTCCCACGGTGACTGTGGGGTTGCAAGTTGTCAACAAATATGTAGCTCTTAAGTTTTTGACTACGCAGAATAAAATGGCCATCAAAGAATTTTGATCCGATGACTTTGGGAAAGGATGGGCGTGGGAGGGGGCCTAGGTGCCCTCCAATTTTCTGTTCACTTAAAAAGGGCACTAGAACTTTTAATTTCCGTTAGAAAGAGTCCTCTTATGACATTCTAGGGCCACTTGGTAGATACGATCACCCCTGGGAAAAACAACAACAAAAAAACAACTAAACACGCATCCGTTATCTGTCTTGTGGCAAAAAATACAAAATTCCACATTTTTGTAGATAAGAACTTGAAACTACTATTGTAGTTTCATGTTCTCTGATACGCTGAATCTAATGGTGTGATTTTCGTTAAGATTCTATGACGTTTAAGGAGCGTTTCTTCTATTTCCTAAAATAAGGCAAATTTTCTCAGGCTCGTAACTTTTGATGGGTAAGACTAAACTTGACAAAACTTATATATTTAAAATCAGCATTAAAATGTAATTCTTTTGATGTAACTATTGGTATCAAAATTCCATTTTTTAGGGTTTTGGTAACCATTGAGCTGGGTTGCTCCTTACTACAGTTCGTTACCACAAACTGCTTGAAAACACGTAAAAATATAAAAATTCCAAATATTTCTCGATTTGCAACGCAATACGAAAACAATGCAGAATTTACATACTCATTCAAATTTACATACATGCTCATTCATTGACATATTATAGAACCGGTTTCTTGCGTTAGTCTCTTTCAGCTTAGAATAAGACAAGAAAGAGACAAGTGACAGAAAAGATGGGAAATATATAATTTGGGTTATATATTTGCACATTGGTGAGGTGGGGTAAACTATTTGGACAGTATGACGTTAGAAAACAATTCTATACTTTACCCTCACCTCTTCTAATTTGCCATTAGTTAGTCATTAGGACTAACCTAACTTAACTTCTTGAGTATTGTCGCTATAATAGATAAGCACCCTACCCTGAATAATCCTATCACCCTAATTTCATTGATTGACTGAGGAGATGCTGCTCCCTTAGCTAAGTACGATAGTGTCAATATGAGGTGGGAGAGTGATTGAAATTTTAGCCATAATTAGACAAAGGGGTTTCCGTCATAAGCCCTTTTTGGGTAATATAATTTAAACAAATTTAAATACCCCCGTACCTCAAGGTTTTTGATAGCTTTTTGTACCTTGATAAAATCCTTACCCCTCCCCCCTCTGTTTCCATGAATTAGCACCCTGGCATTATGAAGTAGTTAGCAATATCTTCACAAGTTCGAATTCAAAATGATAATTCCCTCAGAAAATCCAGAAGATTTGTATAAATCTAAATGAAACAATCCACCCGCTTTGGATGTTAGTTAGTGAATGTGGAAGGATTTTGCTTTTTTAGTTGTGAGTTTCTGTTTTGTTTGAGCATTGAAATTGGAAGAGACGCAGCTTTAGGTCCTAGTGAAAAGACTGCTATTGGGTGTAATGTACAATTAACGGGCTATTCAGGTAGCTAAGAAATAGGCTAAACTTACATCTATAGGCTAGTCAGAATTGTATCCTGAATCCAGATTTAACCTTCGTTTGCACAGGAAATAAACTTACCCTATCCGTACCTAATGTGCAAATATATACCAGGAATTGGAGTATTTTTTAGCTACCTAGCCTATAAAGGTAACTATCTTAGTAGGCCTACCTATAAAAGTCTATAAAGGTAGCCTATAGTGGTAAGCTTATTTCCAAGTCGCATGAATAGCCCTTTATGGTAACATCGTCGATTTACGGCTCTCCAGAAGGAATAACTAGGAAGTAAAAGGGGAAGCATTTTAAGATTTGGTAAAATTCTAGTTTAGTGGCTTCTTGCTATCTCGGAAAGGGATTAGGTTAGGAAAATGAAACTTTGAGGGATGGGTCTACAGGCTAAAGTATGTCCCAGGGTAAATTTATAGCAAACCATATAACTGGCTTTCATATAAAGTGAATATACCATTCGATGCCTATTTTTATGCTCTTTACGAATATAATAATCGCTTCTACCGCAAATTCAGATTTAACTACTTTTTAACCTAGCCAAACCCATCCTAACCTAAACTAGCCTTATTATAAATAATTTTAGCACTGAGAAAATGTAGTTTTATTTTGTCGATAATTTTGATGGATTATTATTTTGACGGATAACTCGTACTATAATTGAAAATTCGTCATTTTTAAGAGCTTAAAAAGTGCTTAAATTTTAATTTGTAGTAGAAGCGATTATTATATTCGTAAAGAACATAAAAAAGGGCATCAAGTGGTATGTTCGCTTTATTGGCAAGTCAGTTATATGAACTGTCATATTCTTTGAAAATTCGTCATTTATAAAAGCTAAAAATAGCTTAAATTTGAATTTGCGGTAGAAGAGATTATTATATTCGTAAAGAACATAAAAAAGACATCGAGTGGTATATTTACTTTATACGAAAGCCAGTTATATAGTTTGCTATAAATTAACCTGTCCCGGGAAGGTATTTTGAAGTACCTACCTCCTCTCCCTCAAGAGGATCCTGACCTTTGATGACCCTTAGAAATATGCGTGTTATAAAAGTGAAACCTTGCAAAATAGATCTTCTGCTTGAATGAAGTACAACAAAATTGTTTTGTTGTTTTTGAGCATTAGCATTTTTAGATTCTCTTTTTTATGTTTAAATTCCCTTTTGTGACAATCCACTTCGCTGTAAATATCATGGAAGAAGTTATATTTACCGAAAATTGTTTAGAATCTTGAATACAGATTTTAGCCTACAAATGGGGGTATCAAGAAGGGAAAGTATTAGGAAAACAATTCATACTTTATAACATGCAGAAATTCTTTAGTTAAAACATTTGAAGTTGCTTCTACTATGCTTTACCCTAACCAAAACTGCTCAAAGGGGAAGGGGACTGGGGCAGTTGCTCCGAGTGCCGTGGAGGGCGTTCCGGCTGGGGAGTTGACTATTTTGATCTAGTTTTTCACTTCGATTCGGTTTTATTTTTGCTTGATTTTAAACTGGGAAGGTGGGAAAGGGGGCTGTAATTAATTTTTGCTCAGGCACCATCAACTCTAGCAACAGCTCAACCAGCTCTTTTCCATATTGCGCAAATATTTAACGTAAGTTATTGAAATAATTAATTGCCTTGAGAACTAACTGGAGAGAGGAAAATATGTTAAGAAAACAAATCTTGCTTCATAACATGCAGAATAACCATAGTTAACACATATCGCATGCAGACCCGCTATACTTTACCCCCCCCCCCCTAAAGTGCGATCATATAGCCCAAATTATATATTTTCAATGCATTTTCCCATGCGTAACTTGTTTTTCAAGTTTTTGATTCAATTTGAATTAACAAGGGTTGAAACAAAGTGAGACGCATTGCAAGAATAGCTGAAAAATAAATAATTTGGGCTATATATTTACACATTGGGGGTGGGGTAAAGCATGGGAGATCTGCAAGCAAAATGCGTTGGCTACAATTCTTCTGCGTCTTATGAAGCAAGAATTGTTTCACCATGATTAACTTAACTTCATTTCTTGGGAGCGGTGGCTATAAGACACAAGTACTATTTAATTTATAATTAGGATATTTGTCCATCCGCTGAAACGGGCCTCGGAAAGTAGCCCATGGACCAATAGGAACTATTTTTCAAGATTACTAAAGCAATTTGGCCTATGCCATTATTATCATAGGCAGCGCAATAATGCAGCTTAAGGGGTAATGTTTCTATAAATGAACTATTCAGTTAGCTAAGAAGTAAACTTACCTCTTTAGTCAGCACTGCATCCTAAATCCAAGTTTAACATTCATTTACATCGAAAATAAACTTCACCCCACTCCTATATATACCAATTCAGGGTGTATACTTGTACATTAAGGGTGAGGGTAAAGTCCATTTCCAATGCAAATGAATATCAAATTTGGATTTATGATGTAATTCTGACTGTAGAGGCAAGTTTATTTCTTAGTTAAATGAATAGTCCTTTAACAGACGTTATCCATGTAAAGAGAAGTGTGGGTAGGCCTGCAACGTGTTGTTTATTATTTTTTTTTTAGACTAGGGCTTTTCGTATATAAGGATTTTCGCAGAAACCTTTAAAGGAGTTCAGTCAATTCGAAATTGAAAGTCCCTTTTGATTGTCGTGTTATTGGAGGACACTAGTCCCCCCTCCCACGCCCAATATTGCTCCAACCACACCCAATCAAAATTTTGAGATAGCTATTTTGTTCAACTTTGTTGAAAGGTCCGGAAATTATATCTTGTTGGATGACAATCCCTCCCTCCTATAGCCCTCAGGACAAGAGTGTTAAGTTATTCCCCGGGGGTGTATAATTTCTTAGAAAAGAAAGTTTTATAAACTTTGAAGGGGACTCGATGAATTGGAAATCAGAAATTTTAGTGTCCTTTCTAAGAGTAAAAGCGATGGGAGGCCAGCTATTCCTCTCCCTTCACGTCGCATTTTTCCCAAATGAATCCGATAAAAATTTTGAAATAGCTGCTTGTTCTAAAAACTGTCCAAAGATCACATTGCTAGGTCTTTGGGATTAAAACTACCCTCCAAAGTCTGGGGGGCAAGGGTTATAAGTTATGTTCCTGGGGTTATAAGGCTTTTTTTTAGAAGGGATGATTGTGTAAACTTCAGAGGAGGTTCATTGGATTGAAAATGTATAGTTCTAGTTCCCTTTAAAGGGTAAAAAATGATGGAGGGTAAATAGCTCCCCCTCCTTGAGATTCTATATTCCCCCCAAAAAAATCGGATCGAAAGTGTGAGTTAGACGTTTGTTCACAATCAAACAGTTCGGGGTAACGAACTGCAGTAAGGAGCGACCCGGCTCAATGGTAACCAAAACTCTATAAAATAGAATTTTGATACCAATAGCTATATAAAATGAATTGCATTTTAATGCTGATTTTAAATATATCAGTTTCATCTTGTTTAGTCTTACCCATCAAAAGTTACGAACCTGAGAAAATTTGCCTTATTTTAGAAAAATTGGGGGAAACACCCCCTAAAAGCTATACAATCTTAACGAAAATCACACCATCAGATTCAGCGTATCAGAGTACTCTGTAATAGAAGTTTCAAGCTCCTATCTACAAAAATGTGGAATTTCGCATTTTTTGCCAGAAGACAAATCACGGATGCCTGTTTATTCATTTTTTTTCCGGGAGTGATCGTACTGATTCAGAGGTCCTAGAATGTCGCGAGAGGGCTCATTCTAACGAAAATTAAAAGTTTTACGGCCCTTTTTAAGTGACCAAAAAATTGGAGGGCACCTAGGGATTACGAATTTCTCGTAAATCCAGGAGCACCGGGCATTTCAGGAGAAAATGATCCAAGCGTTCATCCTCATCCTAACCTAACGGGGACACCAAGAGGGGTTAACCGAAGGGGACAAACATACCGCCTATCAGGACCAATTATCATTTGTTTTCGTCATACGTTTTTTTGCCTGTTCTGGATTGGAAGACAATTCGCCCTAAGCTAAATCCAACGACGTAGAATCATGGCCGGCAAATTAAATTTAAAATAAACCTCCTCTCCAAAAGTAGGCTTTGCCTGATTATAATGTTGTAGAGTTGTAGAATCTAAAACCAGCCCTTGCCAATGCTGAATTTCCTGACTCTCTAATATAAATTATCGTTACTTTGTCTTTTTTTCGATCAATTGAAAATTCGAAAAATTAACTTCAATATTTAAAAAAAAAACTATTCCACCAGTAGAACTGACAGGCTGGGAAAAATGCCATTATGCCTGATTTATTCTGTCGTATTTATTTTTAACGGACTAATTATTTATTTTTTTTTTGGGGGGGGGGTCAATGGTGTGACTGGAAGCTCAGCTGTAACTGAGTACCTGAAGAAATCTGCGGAAGGTAAATAAGAGGGGTTTGCGAAAACACAGGATGGTTGGCCCCCCACCCCCATTGCACTTCCGGGCTGAAGGTTCAAGAAACAGAGAAGAACACCACCGGTAGGGACTGTATAAACTCCAATGGTGTATTCTTTTTCTTTTTCTTTACCTACCTTATTTATTTTGGATGGGCAAGTTAAGACAAGGAGGGAAACTAGAAATTCCTAAAACGGGAGAACCTTATTTCTCATTTTCATACTTTGATAATATTTCGGAGTTTTCCTAGAAAGGGGGGGAGGCATCCTTGGCCGCAACCGGTGGAATTCTCCTTTAAGATGAGCCCGCCGGACTAATCGTGTTTCAAACCATAAGTTTTAGAGAATATTGGATTTGATACTGCTTTAAATTGTTAGAATGACAGAAAAGTTGAGATGGCTAGGACACGTGCTACGAATGAAAAATGGCTGACAATCAAATATTCTACTTTTCAGCCAACTATCCAGGGCCAAACGGAATGCAAGTCGTCTCCAAATTAGGCAGCCGAATTCATTTGGGAGGCTTTAAGGGAAACTAGAAATTCTAGAAAGAGGGTGGCTCTAGACATGTTGGTAGGGAGGAGAAGCGTGCCTAGCTATGTTGGTGTTAGGCAGCTTGGTGCGGCAGGGAGTTCTAGTAGTTGTAGAGAATCCACAAAAAGTAGTGATTCAAAAAGTCTTCACATCTAACAGTCTCTTTGTGTTTGCATCTACATAGAGACTCGGAACTTCGATCTTTCTTTTCCAGAAGAAAGGGTAGTCATTGTAGTAAACTTGTTACGGTGACTGTCCGAAATTCCTATTTCTCTGCTTGGATTCAATTAGCTTTGCGAATCTGCATTTCCAAGCTTTGGTTGTAAAAATTAGATTAGGTTAAATTAAGCTATAAATCTTAGAAATGGGTTAAAAATCTATCCTAGATAAACCTGTCACCATAAAACCTTGCATAAAACTAAAAAAGTAGATTGGAGACGCTGAATAAACGCTGAAACACTGATTCTTTTCAATTTAATTTCTTATTGTTTTTTTTTAAATAACGCCTGAAACTCCAGCGCCCCCTGTATGGAAATTCTCTTCTCTCATGATAAATTCCTCAATGTAGAGATCCTCCCACGTAACTCCCTCCCTCAATGAAATGAGCATGGGAGGGGGCCTATTTGTCCTTCATTTTTTGTGGTCACTTAAAGAGGGCATTAAAAGTTTTAAACTCTGTTAGAATGAGCTCTTTTGCAACATCCTTTGACCATTGGGTCGACAGGATCCCCCCTGGAAAATAACCAAAAAAACAAAAAAAAACAAATAAACACCGTGATTTTTCTGGCAAAAAACACAAAATTCCACAATTTTGCAGATCGAAGCTTGAAACCTCTACAGTAGGCTTCTCTGATATGCTGAATCTGATTCTGTGCTTTCCATTAAGATTCTATGAATTTTAGGGCGTGTTTACCTCTTTTACGAAAATAAGGCAAATTTTCTCAGACTCGTAATTTTTGATGGGTAGGATTTAACTTGATGAAACTTATATATTTAAAATCAGCATGAAAGTCCAATACAGTTGATGTATCTATTGGTATCAAAATTCCGTTTTTTATAGTCTCGATTACTATTCAGATGGGTCCCTCCTTACCACAGTTTGTTACCACGAACTGTTTGATAACACTGCTGCGGTTAAGGTAGAATATGATGTTAGTGGCTGGTTTCGTATTAAATCAGGAGTTCAACGGGGTTGCGTTCTATCATCATTAGTTCGAATGATTCTGGTGGAGTTTGTCCTAAGGAGAACAGCAAAGGTAATGTGAGAGCACATAATTATGAGTCCCCTAGACTTTAGCTATGATGACGGAAATAAAAGTTCCCTAGACTTGATGATGATTCAAGCATCTTAGATGGAAATGTTAATAAAATAAATGAACTATTAGAGATTTTGCAAGTTCATTTGTGCTAGAATACGTTTAAAAAACTAATTTTAAGCAAACTTATATCAATAAAGCAGGCTCACTTACCATGGTAGTATTATTAGTAAAGACAATGGAAAAGTTTCTAAGAATTTTTACTTAACCACTAATTAGGCTATTTTTTATTTGTTTGTTCCGGATAATCTTCTCAATAGTATCTTTATACAACACTGAATTAGACCTTTGATATCTTGTAGCGGCTTAGGTTTGTGGCAAACATTCTTGCTTACTTTCTTTACTTTAAAGCAACTGGATACCGTGTCAATGAGGTCCATTTTAATTTTTTTAGCACTTGGTATTATCCAATTGACATATAGCGATCGCAAATTCTGTCGGTCTTTCCCGGTTTTGATACTTAAGGCCCTTCCAGGTAAGCTAGGACGATGAAATTTAGCAGGCGTGTCAGGGACCAGGCCAGATTAAATTAGAAATAGTCGTTTTCCTGATTCGATTATCTGGAGGGGATTTGGGCCGGATAATTCGGAAAAATTGGAAAAAGTCAGGTATTTTTAACTTACGAAGGATTGATCGGATCTTAATGAAATTTGAATTTTTGAAGGATATTGTGTCTCAAAGCTCTTATTTTAAATCCCTACTGGATCCAATGACATTGGGGGGAATTGAGGGGGGCACCTAAAATCTTGGAAAACGCTTAGAGTGGACGGATCGGGATGTGACTGACATAACCGGACCGGATCCGCTCTCTTTTTTGGAGTCTGGGGGGGGGGGGGAGTAATTCGGGAAATTAGTCCTAGATACGTGATTGACATAACCGGAACGGATCCGCTCTCTTTGGGGGAGTTGGGGCGGGGGGAGTTTAATTCTGAAAAATTAGAAAAAAATTAGGTATTTTTCTGAAAAATTGGAAAAATGATATATTTTTAATTTATGAAGGAGTGAACGGGATCTTGAAGAAATTTGAATTTTGGAAGGATATTGTGTCTCAGAGCTCTTATTTTAAATCCCGACTGGATCCGGGGACATGGGGGGGGGGCAGAAAATCTTGAAAAACGCTTAGAGTGGAGGGATCGGGATGAAACATGGCGGAGCAAAAGAAGCATAAGTCCTAGATACGTGATTGACATAACCGGAACAAATCCGATCTCTGGGGGGAATTGGGGGGGGGGGGTTTAATTCTGATAAATTAGAAAAAATGAGATATTTTAACTTACGAAGGAGTGATCGGATCTTAATAAAATTCGAAGTTTGGAAGGATATTGTGTTTTAGTGCTCTTTTTTTAATCCCGACTGGATCCGGTATTATTGGGGGGAGTTGGGGGCGGGGAACCTAAAATCTAGTGAAACGCTCAGATTGGAGGGATCGGGATGAAACTTGGTGGTAAAAATAATCTTAAGTCCTAGATACTTGATTGATATCACCGGAACGGATCTGCTCTCTTTGGGGGAGCTGGGGGGAGGAGGGTTAATTCTGAAAAATTAGAAAAAATGAGGCATTTTTAACTTACGAATGAGTTGTCGGATCTTAATGAAATTTGATTTTTGGAAGGATATCGTGTCTCAGAGCTCTTGCTTAAAATCCTGACTGGATCCGGTGACATTGGAGGTAGTCTGGGGGGGGGGCCCGAAATCTCGGGAAACGCCTAGAGAGGAGGGATTGGGATGAAACCTGGTGGGAAAAATAAGCACAAGTCATAGATACGGGGTTGACATAACCGGAAAGAGTCTGCTCTCTTTGGGGGAATTGGGGGGGGGAGGGTTAATTCTTCAACATTGGAAAAAAGAGGTATTTTTAACTTACGAAAGAGTAATTGTATCTCAATGAAATTTCATATTTAGAAGGACCTCAAAACTCAGTTCGCAAATTTGAAATCCTGACATGACCCTGTGTCATTAGGGGGGGGGGGGGGGCTGGAAATCTTGGAAAACGCTTAAAGCGGAGAGATCAGGATGAAACTAGTCCAAGATACGTGACTGACATAACCAGACTGGATCCGCTCTCTTTTGTGGATTGGGGGAGGGGTAATTCAGAAAAATTTGAAAAAAATGAGGTATTTGTAACTTACGAACGGGTGATCAGATCTTAACGAAATTTGACATCTAGAAGGATCTTGTGCTTTAGAACTCTCATTTCAAATCCCGACCAGATCTGGTAACATTGAAGTGAGTTGGAGGGGGAAGTCGAATTCTTGGAAAACGTGAAAATCGAGGTATCATACGAATGGGTGATCGGATCTTAATGAAACTCGATATATAGAAGAATCTTGTGTCTCAGATGCTCCAATTTCAATTCAAATCGGTTCCAGGGACATAGAAGGCTGGAGGGGAAAATAGAAATCTTGGAAACCGGAAATCTTAGAAAACGCTTAGAGTGGATTAGTCTGGGTGAAACTTGATGGATAGAATGAGCACAAGTTATAGATACGGGATTGACATAATTGGTACGGATCCGTTCTCTTTGGGGGAGCTGTGGGTTGTTAATTTGAAAAAAATTAGAAAAATTGAAGTATTTCAAATAGTTCGTGGTAACGAACTGTAGTAAGGAGCGACCCGGCTCAATAGTAACCGAAACTCTAAAAGATGGAATTTTGATACCAATAGTTACAAAAAAAAATCGCATTTTAATGCTGATTTTAAATATACAATTTTCATCAAGATCAGTTATACCCATCAAAAGTTACGAGCCTGAGAAAATTTGCCTCATTTTAGAAAATTGGGGTAAACATCCCCTAAAAGCCATACAATCTTAACGAAAATCACACCATCTGATTCAGCGTATCAGAAAACCTTATTGTAGAAGTTTCAAGCTCCTATCTACAAAAATGTGGAATTTCGCATTTTTTTTTGCCAGAAGACAGATCACGGATGCGTGTTTATTTGTTTTCTTTTTTTTCAGGGGTGATCGTATCGACTGAGTGGTCCTAAAATCTTGCGAGAGGGCTCATTCTAACGGAAAATAAAAGTTCTAGTGCCCTTTTTAAGTAACCAAAAAAATTGGAGGGCACCTAGGCCCCCTCCCACGCTCATTTTTTCCCAAAGTCACCAGATCAAAATTCTGAGATAGCCATTTTATTCACCATATCGAAAAACCTAACAACTATGTCTTTAGAGACGACTTATTCCTCCGCAGTCCCCGTGGGAGGGGCTGCAAGTTGAAAACTTTGACATGTGTTTACATGTAGTAATGGTTACTGGGAAGTGTACAGACGTCTTCAGGGGGATTTTTTTGGGTTTAGGGGAGAGAGTTGAGGGTGGGGTTACATGGGAGGATATTTCCATGGAGAGACTTCTCATGGTAAAAGAAAATTTCAATGAAGGGGGTGCAGGATTTTCTAGCATTATTTAAAAAAAAATATGAAAAGTTTTTTCTACTGAAAGTAAGGAGCAACATTAAAACTTAAAACGAACAAAAATTATTACGCATATGAGGGGTTTACCTTCTCGTTATACCTCACTCTTTCCGCTAAAGTATTTTTATTAATTTCAACTATTTATTCTACGGCCTTTGTGATTCATAGGTCATTCTTAAGGAATTGGGACACAATCTAAGCTTTAGTGTAAAGAGCGAGGTATCGACGAGGGTTGAACCCCCTCATATACGCAATAAAAACATACGAATATAGAAGTTCATTACGTAATTTAATTCGTTAGTTACGTATGTTTTTTACCAATGAAAACGTTTGTAAAAAATTAAAAGTTCTAGTTGCTTTTTTAAGTAATCAAAAACTTGGAGGGCAACTAGGCCACCTCCTTCGCTTCTTTTTTCTCAAAATCTTCCGATTAATTGCTATTAATTAATATGCAAATTTCGTTTTAGTTATTTATGTGCGGAGAGCCAAGATCAAAACGTGCATTAATTCAAAAACGTCCAGAAATTAAATAAAAAAAAAACAAGTTTTTGTAACGGTAAGAAAGGAGCGACATTAAAACGTCATTTTATGAAAACAATAAAAATATTTAAAAACATATAAATAAATTTTAAGCCATATTATATGGGCCATAATATAAAAAAATTATTGTTAAGTTGAAAAGGGGTCAGTACAAGCATAAGAAAAGGATAATTTTTTTTGTCAATTTTTCTCTGGATATTAGGGGCATTGTTTTTCGAATCTTGAAGTCAAGCATTGGATCTTCTAGTCAAGAGGCTATCCTTTGAATAAAGTTAATTTCATTGTATTTCCTGCGAAATTTGTGGGTTCCAAACCGGAGAACCATATTCAAGATGTGGACGGATAAAGGAGTATATGTAGTGAATGTTCTATCCTAATACTAGTAAAGTTGACAAGATAAGCTATATAATGGGAGGTAGATGTAGAACTGAGGCTCCCGAATTGTCCCAGATCTGTAAGAGGAGGAAGGATTTTTTCCTTCTGCAAAGATACAGCAGAGGATTCTTCGTATAGTTCGGATAATAAACGAGATCGGACGAACACCTTCAAAACCAATATTCTAATAAGGGAAATGGGATATCAAAAGGACACACACTGGAATTTCTTAGCTAATTTCAAATGGGAAAATCACACGAAGAAAGGGGAGATTGTTTCTGCCGGTATATGATTAAACTATACAAGATGCATTTCTTAAGTATGGTTTTGAGGTTAGAAATAACTTATTGAAGATTATGAATATGGTCTACGCAAAAGGAGAAGTACCTAGCGATTTCAGGGAAATCTTAAAACAACTGTATAACAAAGTTAATCTGGGTGAGTGTAGTAATTATCGAGGCATTAGCCTGGTCTCCTATTAGAAAATTTCTAGTAATGTAATGCTTTTTAGACTGAGAGATGCTGTAGAGACAGTTATAAGAGAAGAACAGAGCTTCAGCGAAGGTCTTATCCTTTTATAGTATGAATGAATGAATGATTTTATTTAGTGACTAAACCCCTATAGAGGGTTTCACTATCTAATCTACAAAATACAACACATCGATTATATCACAAATGCAGCTACAATATGCAATCTACGAAATAGTACAGAAGGAAAAAAAATACACAGTATCCAGTCTCTTTGTTTGATTCAAGTATGTCAGAACAGCATATTGAGCCCCTTTAATAGATCAAATAACCTTAATATTAAAAATATCAGAGTAAGAAAACTCTTGTAATCTAAATTGCATTTCGGCTCTTTCATTTTCAAAAAGTTTACACTAAAAAAAAAATAATGACATAAAGTTTCTTCATCACCACAATCACATGTGGAACAATTACTTTTATTAATTCTACATAAAAATTAGTTTACAGTTTTAACTCATTTAACTCATTAATTTACAGGGACCAGTAAATAATTAGGTGAAGTTTTCAAAACTTGAAGAAGGTCATTACGATCAGTGACAAACTGGAGGATCCATGGCTTAACAGCTTGGCAGAATATTTCATACCATTTCATATATAGGTTTATGCGTAAAGTTTTCCTAATTTCATTTAAAGTATTAGACGAAGAAAGGGAATTTACGAGTATATAATTTTCTTGCGAGTCAGTATAATATATATGTTCATTTAATTTGTGGCTATTTAAATTATTTAAATGTGACCAATAATTAAGCGGATAAAAAAGCTTTGGAAATCAAAATCATAGAAATTCTTTGGACAGATACTAACTTTTTTACAATTTTCTTTTTATTCAGCACTGACAACCATAAATGTAATGGTGGTGGTAATATAAAATTATTACCTGTATTACCATAAAGGTAATACAGGTAATATAAAATGGTGGATTCAATAGCAGCTAGAGAGAGAGATAGAGACAGAGAGAGACATAGGTTTATTTAAACAACATCGTAGCTAACAGCTAATTTGCGTTGCTTCACTATGCTAAATAACAAACTAACACAAAAAAAAGAAGAAAATATCACTCGGCTTGTTGTTGTTGTTGTTGATTCCAACGTTTTTGGAGCATGAATCAGCTCCGTCACGTACGTATCAATCTTGTCCAGACAATGTGTATGGAAAATTTTTAAGAAACGATGACTACTTTTAGATTAGTGAATCACTTAGAATCGTTATTTGCAGATTCTTTGTTGGTGGCAAACCATTTTTTCCACTAGTATAGCCACCTACATCAGACCCCCTTAATTATTTCTAAAGCATTTACAGCCATAAATTACAATTTACATTAAATTTCGTGGGAAACACATTAAACTTATACAATATATTGAATACATTAATAAACATTTGACTTGATACAACATGACCCAGGACTGCTAAAGCACATCAAATAAACTTGAAGTTCTAATAAAACAACCCAGTGCAGAAACAGATACCCTACAAGCCCATGGAGGGGCGGATAATGACCCACCACCGCACGGAAAGTAAAGGCACCAAAGAGCTTTAGAACTTTTCTTTTTAAAATTTCACGCTGGATATAATACTTTTTACACGACATTATAACATGGCGGACATCTTCATATACATTACATACATTGCAGTTTGGGGAGTCAACCAAATTCCATTTAAAGAGAACAGAATTCACTTTAGCATGGCCAGATCTGATTCGAAATATTGTTGTGGCAATTTTCCTCTCACTGTGAATTAAGTCCAATGGAGGAGGCTTAAAATCATATAGATCCAAGATTGTATTAGTGGACTTTCTTGTGAAATCAGCTTTCTCATCAATTGCGGATTGGGCCTCATAACTCTGAATATATTCACTCAGGGACAAGTTTACATCCAACAATTCACCATTTCTGCAAGCCCATTTTGCCATTTTATCAGCTGACTCGTTCCCAGGAATACCTATATGTGCTGGGACCCATGTAAGTTGTAGATCATAACCACGTTTTAGAAGGTCATCAACTATTTTTTCAATTTGTGCAGCAGTTTCTTTGGCATCATTTTGTTTCATAGCTAAGTAATTTAACACAGATAGAGAATAAGAACAAATCAAAAAGCTACCAACTATACCGTTTGACTTAATATAAAGAAGTGCTTGATAAATAGCAATCATTTCTGCAGAAAAAACAGTAAGCTTGTCAGGTAGCTTAAATCCCCAAGAAGTACCAGTTGACGGGACTACAAAAGCGCAGCCTGTACCCACTTCCGACTTAGATCCGTCAGTGTATATGTGAGTAAAGTCAGTCCACTGTAGAGTCAGCCTATACCACTCTAGTTTTAAAATTATTGTTCCTAAATCTTTATTTCTGTTATCTAGAGCTAAAATAATTACATTACCTATTCCGTTGAAGCGTGAGGAAAGGTCATCTATGTTTGGGGTTGGAACTAGGCATGGAAGGCCAGCATTACTCATCAGACAAGAATATTTATAGACTGTAGGGGAAAACCTTGGTCTAAACTGGAGATCTTGATTTCATGTAGCAATGCATTCTTTATACACAATATGATTTGTTGATCCCATTTTTTTAGAAAGTAACGGGCTTGAAGATTATTTCTTCTCCTCTGAAGTGATGTGACGCCAAGCTCACAGTAGAGGGCTGGGATGGGGGTGGTTTTTAAGCAGCCTAGAGCTCGTCGGAGAACTTGATTAAAAGCTGAATCAAGTTTCTGGAGGTTGTGCTTAGTTGCTTCCCTATAGAACATGCTACCATAGTCCAGTTTGCTGGTGATTGTTGCTCCAATTAGTTTCGAAACACAAGAATATGGGGCTCCTCTTTTAGAGGGGCAGATTGCATTGATAAAGTTTGCCCTACTCCTTAGGTTACCAACAAGATAGTCAATGTGGTTAGTCCATTGCAACTTTGAATTCAGCAAGACTCCTAGATAGCAAAATTTCTCTGCATGTTGGATGTCCACTCCTGCTAAAGACACAATGGGGGGTTGAACATTTGTTCGATTTTTCCTTGAGAAAAGAACACTTACTGACTTCTCTGTATAAAATGACATGTAGTTTTCCATTGTCCAATTTTCTAAGTAATACAGGGCTTTTTGTACTGAAGCCTTAAGGCATCCCCTATCTCGAGAGGAGGCACCTACTGCAATGTCATCAGCATATAAGCATAGTTTACAACCCAGTATCGTATCTAAGTTTATATCGTGACAATACACTAAAAACAATAAAGGACTTAGTACCCCTCCTTGGGGGAGACCCACATTATTTGGAGTACTAAAAAAGCCAAAGGAATGATTTTCTAAAGTTATTTCTATTTTCCTCTCTGTCAAGAAATTACCAATCCATTCCACGATTTGAGGGCTGATATTTAGCTTCTTTAGTTTTGCCATTAGAGTAGGGATATTCACTCTGTCAAATGCTGAAGTCATATCAAGGAAACCAGCTAGAGTTTCTTTTCCTAGGCGGAATCCCTGTTTTATTTGATTTTCAAGCCTCACAAGACAGTCTATTGTACTGCGTTGGGGCAGAAAGCCTAGTTGTTCTGGCTGAACTACTTTCTCAATTTCTGGTAGAACTATCTTTTTTTATCAGTCTCTCCATTAGCTTGCAAAGGCATGAAGTCAAGGCAATTGGGCGATATGATTTTGGGGATGTAGGGTCCTTTTGGGGTTTCAGGATTGGTATTATTGCAGCTTTTTTCCAAAGCGATGGGACATAACCTTCCTTGATGGACCTATTAAACAAAGTTAAGACAGAAGCCTTAAGCTGGGGGGCATGTTGGAATTGTTTGTAACTGTAGGATTTCTTCTAAACTTGTGTCTTGCCGTGTTTCGTTCCTTATAAGCTTTTTGGCATGCAGCATTCCACCCTGGTGTGGAGTTTATAGATTTTCTTTTAAGTTTTACATACCCAAATACCCTTTCACTAGCATTCACCATAACTTGAGTTAGCTTCTCATTAAGCTCCTCAACAGAGGTAGGTAGTTCAACATCCGTCAGATCCGAGTCTACCTCTCTCTGCCATTCAGGCCAGGACTCCTTGCGAAAATTCCAACTCACAGACTTCATTAACTGAAGTCTATAAGCAGAAAAATTAAGCATTGACATTATTGGGAAATGATCAGAGTCAAAGGGTGACGGTATAACAACCTCAAAGTCAACTGAAAGGTCTAAAGAAGCAATTGTTAAATATATAGTAGAAGTCTTCCCATTTAAGGGGTTTAGCCTAGTACCTAGATCTATTGGAGTGATAAGACAAACCATATTCTGAGGATCAGTAATAAAACCTGCCAGTAAATTAGAATTATGATTTGGAGATAATTTTGAGTCCCACATTGGGTTGTGAAGGTTGAAGTCACCAGCAATTATTTTCCTCTCTTTACTTTTCTGAAAAGCATCTTTGAACTGCTTAAAATCAAAGTCAGTTGCAGTCCTATTATAATAGTTGATAACGGATATTCAGTTGTCCGTTCCATCTTCTTTGATAGATATAATCCCAATTTCATTTTTTCCTGGGATAAAAGCATCTACTATTTTAAACGGGATATTATCCTTAACTAAAGTCATAAGTCCTCCCCCTGGTCCTGTCTTCTTATCCCATCTAGCCATGCTATAGCCTTTAAAATTTGGGGAAGTTTTCTGTTCATTCAATAAAGTTTCCTGAATCAGTACAATATCTGGCTTACTCCTCACTAGAAGGTTTTTCAATTCTACTACCTTTGATTTTCCCATTCCCCTGATGTTTAGTTGGATTACCCTTTTAGTCATTCTTGGATTTTTCGTTTATGACCACGTTTATTTATTGTCTTTTTCCCTGGAGAGGACAAAATTTTCTTTGGAACAAAGTTATCTTCATCCATACCATCCTCTGAGTCTGTTTCCTTTCCAGAAACAAAGGATTCAGATTTTTTCAGTGAAGACAGGATCTTCTGTACCTCTGCCTTCGAGCTTTTGCTTAACTCTACACTGGAAGCAATCAGTGAGCACAATGATGACACTACTGTGGTTAGTTGGTCTATTTTTTCTCTCAGTAAGACAACTTCCTTTTTAATTGGTTCTTGTATTTTTGGGTAACTCCTTGGAGAATATCTACATCCTTATTCTGTTTGGATATTGCTCGGAGGAAATCAAATGTGTCAAGCGAACAGAACAGGAAGCTATTAAAACTTAGAGTAATTGCGTTTAATACGTTTTGTTCTGTGTAGTCAGTTTTGGCTGTTAACTGATCCTTATTCAGTTTGGACATTACTAGACGGAAATCTAATGTGTGAAAGCTGTTGAAAGTGCATTATAAATTTTTGCTGTCATTTTTTTTCTGTGTAGTTGCTGCTGCCTGTTAACTACTCCTTACTAAGTTTTGGGTATTTCTAGCAATTTTGCAGAAATGTGTTGCAAATTACTGCATAATCAAGGCTCCAGGGTGGCTTTGAAATTTTCAAACTGCAGTTGAACGAACTATCTGAAAAAAAAATCGTATTTAGACTTTTGTTGTAACTGCACGTATTACTGTTCAAAATATATCACTAACAGATCAAGAAAAGCCAGTTCCAATGTTTTTATCTTTCAATGAAAGATAGAAACATTAACAACCAAAGCACAAGTTGTACTAGTTTATTTGCCCAAAGAAACGTTCAGAAAGATTGTAAATAGCTATAAAAAACTGGGTTAAATAGGTGCGGAAAATATACCAAAACAATAGATGGCACTTATTATTCTACTATTTTTGGAGGAACTCAGCCCTTTCATTATTTGAAACCTTTAATAAGGTGAATTTTTCGAAGAACCTCTGTGCAATTACACCTTACCTCTTGATATTCTTCGTAGTTTATTAAAGACTACTCGCCAGCGATCTCAATTTTCAAATTCCTGTCTAGCTCTTAAAAAAAGTCATTAGGTAAATTAAATATCGAAATGAACTCCTACGCGGGAAATACAATATCATTATCGTATATGTTTTTTATCATAGATGACTTAGGACACATTAGAAACATCCCGAAGAAACTCCGCACATTACATATGCCCTTTTGATATTTGTCCATAGTAATTCTCCTAGTGAAAGTTTGACCACTTATTTTCAAATAGTTTTGGAACCTCTATGAAACCCTATTCTTCCGGTGAAACCTGGTTCAGAACTAGGTCGAAAGTTTATTTTTCTAAGTTGGGTTTAATAGGAAATTGTCTTATAATCTGGAACGAATGATACATCAGAATAATAGGGATGGTAATTGCAACATCAAGCTCGATTTTGAATTATCTTTTTTGGTAGTTCATTGAGAATAAAACGTTGAAAAATGCCCTACCCCCCTCTTTGGTTTTAGATTCTCTTTCCATTAAAAAAGGGAAGAGAAATTCTTAACCCCCACCTCTCTGTCCTATTTTTATGAATTGGTGTGATGTCAGACAACGTGTTATTTTGCATCGTGTCTTCGCTTTGTTGTATTTTACAATTCTTTATTGATAAAAATTGGATTTGTATATACTCATACTTTGTATTTTGTTTATAAATAACAGTAAAAAACAATAAGATAGCAAAAAACTAAGAAAGCCGTACATCCCAACAAATCACAACAAAATTTCCCCCCCAAAAAACTGAAAATAGTTTTCACTAATAATTTTAAAATCACAAGTTTCTTAAACTCTGGTAAAGATAACACCCCAGTTACTCTCTAAAGAGGAGTTTATCAAATACCATATGACTGTGGCTATTACTATGTTTACAAAACACATCAGAATCTATACAAATGACTACAACAGCATGAAGAAGGCTTAAATAAAGAATAAATTTCTAATAGTTCTAATAACTCATTTGATTCTGCTTTAGCTTGCCATATTTAATAATGCCTCCCACACAATACTTTTTGACTTTTTCTCCTGGGAATTTTTTTTAGAATCCTGCAGAAATGAAAATCTTGTTTCTAAGTCTATAAGACATAAATTTCCTTTAAATACCCGAAAAAAAGCACAAATCGCTCATACACTACAATTAAAAACCTTAGTCCATTTTATTAAAGAAAAAAAGGACATTATTTCTTCAGAAAAGAAATCCTTGGGAAATTTTTTGTTGGAAATCCTGTCCACTGTTGATTTTTCTCAAGTTGTTAGAAAAGAAAGGAATTTGTTTAGCCCCGATTTTCACTTGTCAAAGGAACGACTTTAAAAAAAATGGAAAGCTTGAGAAATGAATTTTCGATGAAAAACCGTATTTATTCTCCAGGATTCACTAATGTTATCCTCTCTTCCTCGCTAATGTTAATCTCTCTTCCTGAACTTTGGAATCTAAGGAAATTGAAACACTGGAAAAGGTCCAAAATTCAATTTTCTACCAAAACAAGTTCCTGTGGCAGATATAGTTTCCTTTCTAGAGTCCTCTTTGCACAAACACTACCCATCTTTTTCTAACTCTGAAGAAGTTCGGTCTTGTGTCAAAAAAAGTTTATAACAGCCAAGAAACTTAAGTCTCCTACCTCTTTTAAACCGCGAAATTTACACGACACAAAAATATTATCTAATAATAATAGGATTTAATATGATATTTAAATCTTATATCTAATATAATATCATATGCTAATTAGATTTTACTATCTATAGATAACCGACGCGAAACAATAAATATGTTCAATTTAATTCAAATCACCTCCCACAAGTAAAGAGATCAGTTGTAAATTCTATTAAATTTACGATAAATAGAATAATGGTGTTGAACCAATTACCATTACCAACACAGCCATTGGCGTTCCTACTGCCGCTTCCAGGTATCATAAGGACAAGCACCACCATCTGTTCAGATCAGGAAAAGAATTGGTATGCAAGGTGTAAATTGTGCTGAGTTGGCCTTACTGATACCTATTGCAGATATCTGCCTCCTTGCGGCCATTGCTGCTCCAGGTAATCACTTGAAATGAGTGCGTTAGCACTCCCTCCAAAACTCAATCTTTCCATTAATAAATAATTAACTGTATTTCTTCTATATATATTTAATATATTATAGAAAGAAAAGACAAAGTGAATAATCTATGACAGAGGTCCAACCAGTGGCACCAACTGAGTGGGAACACTTTCTTAGGGAAAACAAAAGGTCTTATTAACTGAGCTTGAATTACAAAAAGATGATCGGGGCAGGCCACTTATTAAGAAAAAACTAGTTGAAGACAAAGACAGAGTCTATGAGATACGCCCCAGAGCCATTCTCAGAGAGCACCAGTTGAAGACTCAGACAGAGTCTATGAGACACATCTCAAAGCCATTCTACTGTCCTAGATTAAAAATTGCAGTAAAGAAGTTTAAAGTATTTATCAGACCTAAAAAAGTTAGAATCGTAGACACAGAATCATGTAACTCAGGTGTTGGATAAAAGAATAGACCTATGAATTTAACGAAAGTATTTAAAAAGCAGCACAAATACTCAGCTGCCTAATTTCTGAATGAAACAAAGAGTAACTGTGGCAAATTTTTTCGCAGAGAAAACCGTCAAAATTTTAGTTACAGAATTAAGAAATTATTAGTTTAAAAATTTTGTGTAGTCTCAATGTCCTGTTAAAATTCTGTCAAGGTTTTGTTCGTTTCAATATTTAGTCATGTTTTAAAATTTCGAAATTTGGGTGTTTATTTTGTTATGTATTTTTAATTTACATTACCCAAAAGCTCTTTCCAGGGCTATCAGCGGCACAATAATGCTCAAAACTAAGAGAAAATTAGGATGACCAGGATTGTGTTTGAATATTACTTTTTTTTTAATAGAAGATGTGACAGTCGTAGAAAGCACATTAGTGCTGCCAAAATAAAGAGCAATGAGGATATAATATACTATTTTCCCAAACGATCAAGGCACATTGTCTGGAGAGCTGTAGAAGTTTCTTAAAGGAATTATTTGACTGTAGAATGAAGTTCTAGTGCCATGTTCAATAATCGGAAATGATTGGAGGGCAACCAGCCCACGACATGTTAAAATAAGTTATCTTTTATCTAGGGCTTGCAGGACAAACTAAGCTTACATAGAAAATACCGAATCTGCCAGTTTATATCACTGGTATTGATCAATAGCTTCAATTCATGGAAATTAAAAGACACGGTCGTATCCAGTGCCCCCCCCCCAAAAAAAAAATGTCCAGTCCGTTGAAAAATAATGCCATGCATTCAAACAAATTTCTGATTCATTATTTTAATTTTCGTAGCCCCAAAGGACTTGGAAACAATACAAAAATTGTTTATTTCCAAATTCATACAAGTAGATCTGTTTTTGAGTGGGTTTGTACTTTTAATAGGAAATGTGACAATTATACAGAATTGGCGCAGTGTTTCCAGGTAGTCATCCATCCCTACTGCTGACCAGGGCCAGCGTCGTATGACTTGCAGGATATATCGAGACTGGGTACACAGTCCCCAACTACAAAATACTAATCTGTTGATTTAACAACAGTCTGGGTAATCTCAGACATCCAATCCGAAAAGCAATAGAAAGGCCAACCCTGAGAGCGTCTCTTTCATGATGAAGGCAGCTTCCCAGCCAAGTAAGTATGATTAGCCAATGTTTTAATAATATCGTTTGATGCAATTACGGTTGTTTTAACTGTGAATCAGTACCTCCAATTAATGAAACAGGGGTAGGTGAACAAAATTTTTCACATCAAAGATTTAAGCCTTATTTTTCAATTAATTAAATTAAACTATTTTGAAAATAATAACGTCCCCTTTCATTTTGATATGCAAAAGGTTTCTATGCAGGGGTTTCTTACTCTGTTATCAAAATGGTTGAATAATTTATACTTCATTTTCCTTCTAGTCCTCCTGTTCCGAAAGGGGGGGGGGGATTTTTTGGATGAGTAGATAGTGGAGGTTTAGCTAACGAATGATTCAGATAGTGATGAATGCAGATAATATCCAATATTTTCGACAAGACAAGCATGTTAGAGACAGATAGTTCTCCTGTGTTACCTTTATCGCACAGATTTCCTAACGACAGCTCCTAGAAATCACGAGAAAAATACCTGGTATCTGGATTCATAGGCAAAGATGATATGATAAACAATAACTTTACTTCGGTCCTTACATTCAAACTGTCTAATAAATACACACACTTCAATAAACTGAGTATTCAGATAAAGAAACGAAAGCCATATACTTAGACTTAGAGATAAATCTCTTCTGCTTCAGAATCCTTCCAAAGCTAAGGCTTGACTGTGTTAACAAGCCTTCTGTCCTCAAATATATAATCCGCGATTATTAGCTGTTTGACTTCCCTCTAAAGAAGAATATCACGACTTCGCAACATCACAATTTTTTTCATCTTAATTAAATGTTGTCTTCTCATGGCATTGACAGAAATATATTCGAATATATTCAAATTTATTAAATTAAAAGATACTTTAAGTCATGGCTTTGCTCTTTTCTTCTTGATAAGATGTTGTTTTCTTATAGTGTGTATTCAAATTTATGCAAGTCACGACTTAAGTCACAAAAAGTTGTTCGATTCTTTACGGCTTGTTTTTTATTCCATTATTTGGGCCAATGCATTGAATACTTCAAGGAAATGATTTTTCATCATTTCGAATTCAGGTCGGAAAAATAACAATTTTCAAAACCTTTGTGGATTTTAGGGGCGATTATAGGGCTTGATGTTACATATCACCCTCCCCACCGTAGAATGATGCCCTCATCATTCAGACTAGTCTTCCATTATTATTACAATTTATTTTGAAATTAAGTTTCTGAAAGTTCGCTATTGTTGACTGTTGTTTTAAAATCAATTCTTATATTTTCTTCACCGTAAATTGTATATAAAGTTAAAAACCTGGACGATTCTTCAGAAAATCAGAAAACCATAATTTAAAAATTATAGAACTGTTTTCTAGAGCACAAAATTTTCAAAATTTCATTTTGGTATACTTTTGTGAAGATCTATGCCCTCTTTGCAAAAGTTTATGCCTCAAGAAAAAAAACATTATAAAGAAAAAATGAATGTTTTTATTACCCATTTGGAATAGTAGGTCACTACTACATAAGTTGTTTGGGACTTGATTCAAATACAAAATCCATCAGAGCTCAAAACTACCATCATCAACATAATTTTCTGGTTGTATGTAAATTTTTTTTAGCGAACTAAACTTGTGCTACGGCCCCTGAGGTGCATGATTTCGCTTTTAAAAGTATAAAAGAACAATTCAAAATATTTTCAGTAGCATTCAAGAGATGGTCGAGTCCCACTAAGAGCAACAAAGGATACCACCAATATATACATATATAAATAATTACAATGAAGAAATTGCCAAAGAATCAACCTTGAAAAGTGTGAATTTCAACAATATAAAGGAGAAAATAGTTTGTAGCTTTCTGAAGTGAAATCAAATGCTAAACTAAAGACAAAACTAAACTTTGATCTCTGAAGATAAGATCAAATGAATATGACAAAAATATACAAATGGGTGTTAATTAATTTCTTATAATTAATTAAAAATTTCAGGTGTTCTGTGTTTTTGGACATTCATTCCAAATAAATTCAGTTTAAAAGTCAGTCCTATGTAACTAATAATTCGCTAAAGTTCATGGAAAGGACCTAATACCAAGGCTAAATAGTACTTAGTTCCACGTTACGTTTTGATTTTGAAAATTCAAGGAAACAAACATGTCATTTTTATTCCATTCGAGGATCCTTTCTCCAACTTTTCCGCTTGATACTTAATTGATGCATATAGCAGCTTTTCAAGCGGTAGTGAAGAAGAGTAACTATTTAGCAAAAATAATACATGGTGACATTAAAAATTTTACACATTAGATGATACAAAATTAACCCTATAAAACAATCGTAAATATAAATGTTTATGATTTGCATTTACTAACATTGTCACCAACGAACTACAGTAAATGACAGTAGTATAGCATAAACACGCTTCTGGGTGAGCGAATGTAAATCTCACTTAACTTTTTTCGTCCTTATCCACCACTAATTCTGCAGTCCATATCCGCCCTGCACTTCCCCCAGCAAGGAGTACTCAATCTCATAATTGAACAACGTTCTATTTTAACAGCTCCGGGTATCGCATTATACATTTCCTCGTAGTTTCGAATGGATTTTAACTATGTAAGATTTGATTTGTTGTACTAAGTTATAACGTACATGATTTGTTGAAATATTGCATATGATTTTTGTAAATGACCTTTTTGTTGGCTCCTCAAATTATGCTAATGAGTAGCATTGATATCAACAGGTCAAAGATGAAATAAAAGGCATAGGCAGCGCAATAGTGATGTCTCAGTAAAGCTACAGGATAAATCAAAGCAACATCGTGGACAGTGAAACATTATTTTGAGACAGATTCACTGTTTGACAAAGAACATCCTGAAAATTTTAAAAAATCTTGAAATCGTTGCGGCAGAAACCTTATATAAATTAAAATTTGCCAGAGATGCCAAATGGAAGGAAAAATTAACTGTTAGAATTTTAAAATTACATTACCCTTTGCATCATCGTTTATAAAAATGAATTCCATGAAAACTACACAAAAATTTTTCTTGTGTAAATCAAAGTATGGTGGGGGCATACATTTCCGGAGGGCTTAGCACTGACTATCGTTTTAATGTCTATAATCCTCTTCACAATTACAACACGGTATTCTTGTTCTGCATGATAAAACTAATAACAATAGAAAAAGAGAAGGAGTTGGTACCCCTTATATGCGTAGGCAAAACTTCTAAATTGTGAAAAAAATAAAAATTTCGTTTAAATTCACTCTATTCTATTTTCAGCAGAAATTTCGTAAAGAATGCTGTAAAAACATAAATATCCCCAAAGTAGCGCTGGGGATGTGCGAAATACGATTAATTTCAGTCATAATTCTTAGCATAATTATGTCAGTTTATTCTTTGGAGCTGGATAAGGGAAATATTAAGAAAAGCACGCATAGCGAGAATTCAGCATGGTATTGTACATAGCGACAGTTGAATATTTATGCGTCACTATTTGAATCCAAAACGCAAGGAATAGGAGGTTCTTACTGATTATTACAAAATTCAATGACGAATAAGGGAATCGGAGTTCCAATTAAATACTGGAAATAAAGATTAAATTAATTGAATGATTCCTGGATCGGATTCCTCTTTAGTGAAATCCATGACCAAACTACTACCGAATTTACCCAACTAGTTAAAGTACAAATATCATCGTAAAAAGTATTAAGTCTTATTTTCTTTTTCAATAGTTTTTTTTTTATTTTTACTTATAGTTTTACTAGTTAGAGTTTTACATAGTTTCACTTAATGAAAATGTTTCAAAGGCAGTGTATTTTGAAATATATTAATGTGGAAACTATTGTGAAATGTAATGGAGTGGTATTTTTCTCCTTTTCTTTATATAAGATATGAGCTTGGATTAATCAAAAATTATCTGCTCAAACTAAAGAGCAAATTCGACACTTACAATGAGTAACAATTTTAGCGCTACTTAATAAATTATATTTTTTTTTCCGAATTTATGGGGTAGGTAAGCTGCCCCCTTTTGCCCCCCCCACCCTCCTTCAACGACGCAACTTGTTTTCTGCATCTAATTTCTCACATATATATATATATATATATATATATATATATATATATATATATATACAAAAATAAATGTAGACATTTTATTTAAAAAAAGTTGTTTCATTTATGTGTAAATTATAATTTAAAAAGAAATTGTATAAAACATTTAGTTAAACTTTTAGATGATTTTAGTTCAAATAGGATATTCTGATTTTTGCTTGTTTTATATTTAGTGAGACTTTTATTGAAACAAATTTAAATGGCCATATTCTTTGGAAAGGGGCGATTCTATCTTATCTGGAACTATTGTTTTATCCGTTCACTCTATTCGGTCAACTCTATTTTTCCCTACCTTTTGTCCCATACCTATCTAGTATTTGTTGGCATTGAAAAAAAATATTAAAAGAAGCGAACAATCGGTAAATATTTTGTTTGAAACAAGAGACTATTTTAGAAAATACACGGTTTTTTACTTTTCCACTCTCAAATTAAGTATTTCATTTTCTTATCTGGCACACAGAATACTTCCTAGTTATCTTTGGTCCTTGGATTCGTTCTAGCTGAAAACATTTTGTATCCTTAAGGAAAATGAAAGATTTATAGCCTTATAATACACTAACGGACATTTAATCAATAATAGTAAAATTTTGAGGGTCACAATTCGGCTAAAAAATTAACGCTCACTTGTAATTCAACACTATTCTGTTGTTTTTGAGGCAAAAGATAAAATATGGAAATAAGCAAAGCAAAAGATGCAACCAAGCATAGGACACCTAATTTAGAAACCTGCTAGTAGACTTAGAAGCTGGCTTCACAAAATGAAAGATATGTTTTAAATTACAATTTAGTCGATTTGATATGTTAAATGGAGACTGAAATCTATGAGCTTCTACAATGGTTTGGGTTATATCTAATTTGATACTCTGTCTGTGCTGTAACTTGTCAAAATTCCAAAAGAAGATTTCTTATAAAAAAAAACCCAAGACAGTTACTTTGCAAAAAATCTTCTTACCTTTATTATTACATTGATACCTTGACTAAAATTAGAACCAAGATGAATTTGTTTCTCTGATTATATATCTTTTTGCTCTCCAAATGGCCCGAGATATTTTTTCCTTGAAAGAACTAAAACATTTGGAAGTTGATCAAGCACGAAAAACAGTACTTAAAGTGCAAAAACACTAAGCTAAGCATTAATGTAATGGATATTAAATGAAGAAAAGTTTTTTCTTCTGAAAGTAAGGAGCAAAATTAAGACTAGAAATGAACAGAAATTATTGTTTATGAAGGGGATACTCCCTCCTAAATACCTCGCTGTTTACGCTAAAGCTTTAATTGCCTAAAAAAAAATACTTCTTTTTCTAACTAAGCGACCCGTATTTCTGTAGCTGTCCTTAAAAATTGGGACAAACTGTCAAACTTCAGCATAAATAGCAAAGTATTGAGGAGGGGGCAGTCCCTTCATATACAAAAAAATATTTTGTTCATTTGAGTTTTAATAATCTTTTCTTTTACTTTATAAATCATATTTATTTTATTCTGATAATTTTTCAAATAACACCCGTAAATTTGACTGACTCTTCTTAAATATTCCCTTCTCCACCCCCAACAGGATTCTCACGCGTAAAAATTTCTACCACGTGAACTAATTCCCGTAAAACCCCCTCCAGACAGTAAAAAGCCCACCCCCATAAATTTCCCAGCGGTCGATTCAGCCTGAAAAATTCTCCTTAGTATGCTGTCATTTGAAAAAGACTACTTTCCAATCACTTCGGATATCCTCTCTTTCCGTAAAATTGTTTTTCTGGTATGCTAAAACCAACTATGCTGAAAATAACCTCAGCATAATTTTTCCAGAACCATCTTCAGTACAAATCTGACTTGGGAAAGAGAAATTATGACAACTAAAAAGAATTTTGAACATTATTTCCTTTGAATCGCCCCAGGTAGAATTTTCCTAGGAAAATCCTCTCCCCAAGAAATTTCTGTCTCTATGAAAAATTGTACCAAAGAAAAAATTGTACCCAAGTGTTCGTAAACTTCCCAATAAAAAATACTATATGTACAGATTGGACAAATTCCATAGCTTACAGGCGTCTTCCCATGGCTTGTAGGGGTAGCTTTACTCCCCACTGTAATTATAATAGCTATATCAAAATTTTGATCAGGTAACTTCGGAAAACAACGGACTACTAAAATATGTTATTATTTGAAATCTTATTTTATGTTGATAAGCAATCAGTTGGTTAGAAAAGGCCTTGGATGTAATCCACATTTAAGATTATATATTCTTGTATACTCCTCCACTCTAGTTCTTTCTTCAATTGTCAATAACTGTAATTTGTGTTTAAGGATGTTAAGATAGAGCTCATTCCAGCAAGATCTTAAGATTTCATAATTTTTAAACAACAAAATGTCATAACAAATTTGTCATTTTTTTGCACTTTTCACTCCCACAAAAAAAATTGGATTAAAATTTAAAACAAATAGATCCAAGCTATTATCGAGCGTATTTTGAGATATACAGTCAGTTTAAAACTATCTAAAGCTCAAAGCATTGAAGTTTTAGGACAAATTAGTGATTCAGCTGAATATTCATCTCCAAATTTATGTAATCCATTT
This sequence comes from Artemia franciscana, assembly GCF_032884065.1. NCBI lineage: Eukaryota > Metazoa > Arthropoda > Branchiopoda > Anostraca > Artemiidae > Artemia > Artemia franciscana. The sequence continues at coordinate 2,650,645 of NC_088874.1, forward strand.
GGAAAATATCAAAGAAAGAGCGACTCGGCCCAATAGTAATCAAAATATATATATATATATATATATATATATATATATATATATATATATATATATATATATATATATATATATATGTAAAGGCCTTTTCGAAACTGGTTCAATACTATAATAAATTGGTTTAGTAAAATATTTTGTTAGATCATTTTTAAGTAAATTTGAAAATAAAAAATTTAGTGAGTACTCCCCTAAGTCCCTGTTCAGAGAAATATTATTATTTATTTTAAGACTAATTTCGATTGATCCCCGAACCATCTGTTCTCTAGGGGATTAGAGTAACTCATAACTTTCATAATATCAACGTAGAAAAAAAAATTCCCAGAAATCACATGGGAGTAGAAACTATTTTTATATTTTTTTTTATGTTTTCTAAAGTTTCTTCTGTACTTCCCCCCTGGAAAAATAAACCCCAAACTAATATTCCTGTTAAGGCCCTAGGGATCTAACAGAGTAATAACATAATTAATAATAAAAACCTAAGTAATAATTCCCTGTAATTACTTCTTCTTTCAATAAGAGTAATAACATAATTAATAATAAAAACATAAGTAATAATTCCCTGTAATTACTTCTTCTTTCAATACTTGATTGATCACTAAAATGCGCATTTAAGCTTGAAAAAATAGAATGAGAGGACAGGCTTTATGAACACTTTATTTTAGTTTCCTAACGATGTTTTTTTCAGTGATTATGATTATAAAAGATCTCCTAATTCGAACATTTACAATTCGAATTTAATAATACGTCTCTAATACAGAGACAAACTGCAACAAGTCAATATACCCCGTTCGTCCATTAAGGCTGACCACTGCCAAGGCTATTACCAAGTCATAAAGTAAACGATGGTATAACACAACTTAGAATAACAAAATGATGTATTCACGTGTATGAACAGTAAAAACAATAGAATTGTATATTCACCTGCAAATCTCGTACATTTGCAAAAGAAAACTTTAAATATATATTAAAAAATTGTTCTAAATAAAATTATACTAGAAAAAACTTGTGATGAGCCACCAGAACTCGACATAAGACAAGCTTCCAGATGTGGATTCTCATTGTCACTTGTCTTCCAACCATAAACAATTTGAGCCTTTTCCTTGATGTCATGACGCCACCGCAAGTTCAATACAGTCACCCCATGAAAAATACGAATTCTTTCTCAAAGCTCTGCACTATTTAGATGGTTATTGTGGCCATCCGTTGCTGTTCCTTGTATTTCATCTGTATATTTCATTGTCTATTCTTGTTCATCTCTACCTTAGAAAGTTCTTTCCACTCCTTTTGCTTTGGCAGTTTTATTCATACATTATATCACTGAATTTCTTAAATCATTTTAAATAACAAATAGGTCTTTCTACATTCCAACCAGAGATCACTGTTCAAAATTTCGTTTATAATGTAATGGAGTATCGCTTGCGCTTGTTCCATACCTTTTCTGTAGCTGTTGCGATTGACACTTTTGCCATTTATTCGTGCTTTATCATCGTCAATCAACCCCTTAAACATTTTAAATTACCTTAAATTTGAATTAGCACCTTTGTGAAATTACGTTTTCTTTGTTCATTAGCCTTTAACGTTTGCCTTGGCTTTTGTCATTATGAAACAAAAAGTAAAACCAAATCTTTCTTTTCTTAACATGTTAACATGGTATTTATATATATATATATATATATATATATATATATATATATATATATATAAATAAATATATATATATATATATATATATATATATATTATATATATATATATATATATATATATATATATATATATATATATATATATATATATATATATATATATATATATATATATATATATATATATATATATATATATGTTCATTAAAGAAATTCAAAACAAATGGAATATTTATCTAGTTTTGTGATAAATAAATGATTTTTGGATTGTATAGTTAATAAATTGAATTTATAATTAAATAGTAAGTTGTAAATCCATGATCTAAGCCTTTTTTCTACCCTTATACTACAAAATTTTTGGTCATTTTCAAGGGTTCAAAAAGGGTTTCATTTGAATTCCAAGAGAGGAAATTGTTATAGCCTATTAAAAAAGAGCATGAAAAGCATCAAGTGGAATATTGCCTTTATTACTAATTCAACAATATGAACAGAACAATATTTTTCAAAATATGTCCAGTAAGGTATTTGAAGTACCTTTCTTTACTCCTCCCCCATCTAGGGGGCAATGACCTTTGAAAACCTTCATATTATAAAAGTACATATTTGAATTTCACTTTCTGAAAAGACAAAGGGCATTCATTGACGACATGATTAACTAAATCACTGCCTGTTATATGGACATGGGTTTTCAAATGGGTAAAACTCAGGAATGTCAAAGTAATCTATATTAATGAGCAACTTTCAGAAAATGATAAGCAAGATCATCAATTGACCGAAAAGGCATTTTTTCTTGTATACCACTGCTACTACAACTATAACTACTAACATTCTTACTATCTCTAGCAAGTACTAAAAAGGCTTAGGATATTGAAACGAGTGTCTGAGGAAATGGTGAGGGAAAATTAAACTAAATTAGAACATTTTATGTGCAAACTAAATGCTGTAATGGGTGTGTTAGCAGTATTTTTGGAAAAATAAAACAAATAAATATGCATTGTCAGTTGAATATACATATACTAATATTTATTACTTAAATTCCAAATAAAAATTTAGTCAATTTAGGCTATATAAAATAGTGAAAACATTAAAAGACAATTTTTTTCAGTAAGTTCAAACATGTTCTGCTCTTGAGGAGTCATAGTCAGAATTTGTTTGATATTTATTTGTAATAAATAGGCTTTGATATGCTTAGGGTTGCAGGCAGAGGCTAAATCAGGCCCAATCCTTTGGCACTTCAAACTTCTTCAAATTTCAGGATACTCCCTAATCAATATATCTATTATTTTTTTACAATCATCTATTCTTTCCCACGGAAAAAATCTATGACTTCCAATTATTATTTTTACACACTCTTTCATCAATAGTTAAAATGAAAATCCTAGTTTGTCCCCTTCCATTTTGTTCTGTTTTCGTGTTGGTGTTAAATATAGGTAGTAAAATGAACGATTGTTCGTTTTGCCCATTGTTCATTCTTTTGGGAATAGACATCTGCATTGCTGCTATCAATGTTTGTTTGACTAAGCCTGTTTTCTTCTGCCCTACAAATTCTTGAAAATACATTTCTAAACTGTTTCTGAAATACCAAGGGTATAATTAAATTTCCCAACTAATAGTGTATGATAAGTGAAAATATGCTAAACATTCTTGATTTTCAATGTAAGTTTATTCAAATTTTCAAATAAGAACTATTTTTTAACCCACCCTCTAGATTTAGAAAAATACTTTTGGCAAGTATTTTTATTGAGACATAACCTGTTTTGATATTTTATTGAAAAAGACAGACACTGAAAAATATCTCCCATCCAAATTATCATAAATTAGTGCTCCCGGTCACTGATTTTCACTGCAAAGGACATGTATTAAAACCTTGTGTATGGGATAAACTTCATTGCCTGCAAATATTTATCTAGATCTGTGAATGTTTGACACATAAAAAATAAGACTTCAAAATACCACTTAAACATCAGAGAGCTGTCTTTCATATGCCATCTTCTATTCAAAGTACCTATTCCATAACTCATAATTAGATGACCAATATATTCAATAGATACACCTATATAAAAGAACCTGAACTTGAATTCCCTTTTATTTTTGGAATGAAAAATTCTAAAGTACACTTCATCAATGTGAATATTTTTAAAGGTCATCAAAAGTCAGGTCCCTTTAAAGGGAGAAGTGGAGGTAGGTACTTCAAACGCCTTTCCAGGACATACTTTAGTCTTTAGATCCATCCCTGGAAGTTTCATTTTCACAACATATCAAAAAAAAGTGCAAAAAAAACAATTGAAAATTAAAAATGATTTTGTTCATGCTTAACTTATAAAATATACGTCCCTTCCGTGCTTACCATTAACCATCACTCGTTTCTATTCGGTATCTTTATTTTCTTAAATATGCCATACGGCTAATGGTTAGAATAAACATTTTCATATATTTTGTTCTTTGGTATGTGGATGAAGAATTTCCAGACTGGGGAATGGAACAAGTGGATCAATGGTTCTCAGACTAGTGAGGCATAAACAAACCTTGTCATGTGTAAGTATCTAATTTTTGCCTGCATTTTTTAACACAGCAGAATTATTGTCATGACATCAAAGGGTCATTTATTTTTATGCATAAATCTTATTTAAACCCAAAAACACAATGTCCTTATTATTAATGAAAATATTCCTATTATTCAAGATGTTTTAATTTTTGTGTCACTCCTGATGTAATATATATTAGACTAATTTAGCCTTACCTGGATAGGCAAGGCTGAATCTAGAATTAATTTTTTTTGGGGGGGGGGAGAAGGGGACGACTTTTTTTTAGAAAACATCATAAATATGCTTCAATGTGTTTTGAAACTTCTTTACTGCTTAGGCAAAAAGTTAAGTGGTTCTTGACTGAAAAATTCAAGGGGGAAAAACTCAATAACTCAACCCTCTAGGTAGGGCCTTGCTTGCACCTTACCTTAGACGCCTGGGGAGGATCAGTAATGATGTCCTCCCACTGTGTTTGTAATAACAGCTCAGCATTCCACAGATCTTAGTTGTACTCTTTTTTAGGGCGTGTTTTGGTAACCCTCTCCTTTGCCCACCCTGGGGTTGCCACTTGTACACAGCATTATAAAGATGGTCTCAGTTTGTTGAATGTCATTGTTATGTTAGGTTCTGATGTTTTAAAAGATACTAAAAATTCTTTGAAATAAATGAAAGCTCCGGGTACAGATAGAATCTTAAATTTTGTTTCCAAAAAATTAATGTAATGATCCCGACTTTTCTAGAAATCATAAATGCATATTTGAATTTGTGCTATTTTCCAAAAGCAATAGAAAAATGCAAATTTGATAACTATTTTGAAAAAAGGAAAGAAAAATGATGGGAATTTCAACTATTGTGATGGGACTCCGCCATAAAGTTCTGAGAAAAGTTAGCTTCCCATCTTGCTCATAAGCTGCTTTTACGGAAGATACAAGTGCAATTAACCAGTTATGCAAAAGGAATGTAACAACGCTCTCCTCTTAATTTGCGGCTGTTTTAGACCAAGACACCTATGTCTTTGCTAGCCCTTCATCAGGACAAGTTACCTTGAATATTGTCTCCCTGAATCAAATTTATTTTTAACTAATCAAAATTTTAGTTGAGTTTAAAATTACTCATTCCTCTTTCATAATTCAAGATTTTTATAGCCCTACCACTTCATTTCGTGCCAAATCTTTTTCGTCCGTATCAGAAGGAGAAAAGCTTATTTTACCATTAGATCAAGTTACGTCAAAGTTTACCATTAAAGAACTGAATGAGTAAAGGCAAGAAAAATTAATATCAAAAACTAACATAATTCATTAGACCATTGAACTTCCGCTTGAAGTCTTCTTGACGGACGAACTAACCAGTGCTCATTCACCGTCAAAAAACCCAAACTTTTATACTCTTAACTATATTAACAGCTGAGTTATTTAATGTATGTGCATGTCTGTACGTTTATACAGACAACTTAATAAATGTTCAGATACAATGTTTATGCATATTTCAAATCTAAGGGAAAAAATTCCTCCAGAAGAAGCAACCTTTTGAAAAAGTTATCTTGTTACTAAATGCTCAAAACGGTTAATCAAAATTGAAAAAAAAAATTGAATTTTTAGCTGGGAGCCTACTATAAATAAAAAAAGATTAAACAAGGTTTCAAGGAGGAATTTGGAACGGATAAACAATTACTTCGGTAATACCCCTCTCCCAGCATTCATTACTGGCTCTTCTTAGTTTAAGCTATTAAATTTTTCGCGCGGGATATTCGAATTTTTCAAAGTCGAGTGATCGATAATTAAGGGCTATTCAACAACCTTATTGCAAAGACAGATGTGCTGCAATTACGCAGCAAACAAAGATGCACTTCTCAGCATAGCAGTCAATGTATTATAAGTGGCTATTCAACCCTATATTTTGACACTATCTACAGCTTCACATAAAACCCTTTCTGTCTGCTCGAACATGTTGAGCATATATGGAACGACAAAGGGGTTAACACTTTGACGGACACTACGTAAGTATAAATATACCAGAATCGAGAATTTTCATAGCTAGACTAACAGAAGTATATTCGTAGTATCATCTTTTTATTACCAAAGTATTTCAAACTCTGAAGAGAAGTTCATATCAGTAAGGGTTTTTGGGGTACTGTACCAGGGAAAGATGAATTCAAAATTCAGCTTAGAATAACAGCTTAAGTTACAATAATTTGTGTAATTTTTTCCTTTTAAAAAGGAAAAAAAGAAAAACCCTAGAAAAGAATTAAACTGAAAAATAATCGAACAGAAAAAAAACAAGACTGGGAAGAAAATGAACTCCAGGGATCCAAGTAAAAAGAAGATCTTTATCATCTAATTCAATAATTTCTTGATATTCCTTGTTAGAGGTATTGTTCTATCAAAGATTCAGTAGTATCCACTTTATGTATTTTTCCAGTTTTTAGTCGAAACTAATAATTAACAAGAACCAATATTTTTTCAGAGATTTGCATTCGTGACAATACAGAGCTATCATTGTATAATCATATATTATAAGTTGTGTAATGAGTTTTGTTCGAACCAAACTTGAAATTCTAAAGTTGACATAAGTTCAAACCGAAATCAAAGTTACTAACTTATAGAAAAAAGGATATTAAAGAAGAAATTGATAAATGCAATGACAATTTAAATGGCTTCACTAATGCATCTTACATCTCTTATAATTACTACAAAACTATTTTGAAATCCTTCGGACAAAATGCAAATAATAAAAAATAATCTTTTTTCCTCGGGTTTTTATCAAATTCTACTTTTTTTCATGAAATTTTTCATTTCATGAAACCTAATGGGCTAGGGTGCTGTAGAGATTTCTTTTCCAAACACTCCGATCTTTAGTTCAACGGTTTTATGTTCAATATTTTAAACCCTCTATCTTTCAGATTTTTCTCGTATAGTAGATATCTTGCTGACACAAACTACACCCGAACAGGGTTCAAAAACACAAATGCAGCTTGTTGGAGTAGCACCGAGCCGTATATTTTCGAAGCTGGGGAATATGTGAGAAGTCCCTTTCTTTTATTTATTTATTGCCTAATGACCTTACGAACTACTGACATCTTTATTTTCCCATCTTATTTATAAGCTTTCCTATTTCTTTCCTATTGGAATCACTACTCTTTCTTTGGATACTAGTATGTCTATTAACACGAGGGACAGCTTGTCGTGTGTTTCTACAACCTTTAACGTAAGTTTTATCATTTCCAGATTTAAAGTTCTTCGCCCAAGTCACAACATTGCATCAGCAAGGATTAACTCTCCATTTCGACTTCTTTTGATTTCATATTTCTTTTACCTGTTTTGTTTACACACTCTTCTTAAATCGTGATGGTGAGTTTTAGTAGGTATTAGGAAACAGATAGACTGTTGCCAAAGTAGACAGAGAAGTGAACCTATACGCATAGAGGCTACTGGTGGCACGCTACCATATTCAAAGAACTTGTAGTCAACCACTCCCCCCCCCATAAGGGGGGCCTTATAATAAAATTAACCTAAATATTGACCGGCTGATATATTGATCGTTGGGCCCTAATCTTGAAACTTACCATTTTCTACATTTGATTTTTCGTGGAGAATTGATTTTATGCATCTCAGTTTCCATACATAATAAATTTTCATTGAAATTTTAAGTTTCTTAGGGAAAACATCAAATTCCTTCCTGCGTCCCGAAGGCCCAGTATTGGGATCAAGTTTGGAAGACAATATTCGCCTTTTTGAAGGGACTTTTTTTATGTTGCATAAAGAACTAAAACGGAAGGAAGTGGTGTTGATCAAAGAAACAAGACAATTAAAGTAAGACAAACATGAAGCAAAAGGACAAGGAAGAGAACTTAAAAAAGATAGAAAACTAGAAAGAAAACTACCTACAACGCTATGCGCAAGAAATAAATCAGGACGAATTAAAATTCAAAGTGAAGAAGAAGGAAGGTGTTTAAGGCAGTTCCATAATACCTGAGGGACGAAAATTTAAATGAACAATTGCTCAAAATCAACAAACTAGAACAACAAGAGACAGAACGAAGAGGACGACCACAAGATCATAATTTCACGAGTGAAAATGAACAAATTAGGCCATGAAATGAGCTTATTTTATAAAAATAGAATTTACTGGAACATTTTTGAAATTTGACCACTGAAAGTTTTTGTAGAGCCCTAGAGCTTTGAGTGTTTGAGCTTTAAATAAACAATAAATAAAAGAATTCAACACGGTGTCAAGCTATGAATATCTCGCAGCCATCAATCAACTCTAATGTTGACAATATCGATTCAGAATAGACTGCATTTGATAGCCATGGAGTGCCCATGTGTGAGGGCCAGCCTTCTCTTTGTTTTCTGAATGGGCCTCAGCCCTGGAGTTTTATTTAATCTGTGAAAGGGTGATCATCCAAAGAGCCTGTGGATAAACCTGTTTTCATTGGATTCTCAATAAGTGCTATAGCTTCCATTGCAAGATTTGGGGAAAACTGCGTGCATTGCTTATTCAGCAATGAAAAGAATTATAAATTACATCACATTGTAGACAGTTAAATTCAGAACAGGACAACTAAAGATTGGTCACATTATTCGGACGGATCTGTATACAAATCACATGCAATGTTGTGAACCATCTATTGAATATTGGCGATCCGAGAAATGAGCAACGTTACTGCTGACCGAATTTGACTCTCAATTTTGCCTACGTGACAGTGGCAATGGCTTCGAGCATTGATCCAGCCAATCGAACTGATGATGAAATTCTTTTTTCCGTCGAACAACACAAGTGTCGCTGGGTTATTAGGCCTGCTGAAAGAAGTTTTCGGAAATGTAAAAAGTCCTTGGCGGAAAGGACAATGTCAAAGAAATATGGAACCAGATCCTCGTTCTATCTGGATCTCGTATTCACACTGATTTCTGTGTTTGAGGTTTTAGAGTCGACTGCAGTCCTACCCCGTTCGTTTGCATCGGCGGTAACTCGGCCCAAGCGTTTACTATACGAAGCTATGGAATATGACAAAAGTCGTGATAAGCCTCTGGGATAAAATCATTTAGAAAAGCTTACTAAAGTTTTACTGGGTTGTTGACGAAGACAGTAAATATTTTGCTGTAAAAATGAAAGTACCAGCAAAGAATGACAAAATTTCACTTGAACTAGGTTCAGAGTCCAATGCAGAAGAGACATTTTCAGCATTTATCAAGAAAGTAGAGTTGACAATGTATAAAGCTGAGCAAGTGAAGAAAAATATACCGAGAATAATCGGACATGACGTCAAGGAGTGTGAAGATGCCGATTCGTTATGCACAGAGTTCTTACAAAGTAACAATAAGGTTACCCTATAAGGTTAAGACAGCAAAACTAAGTTGACGTAAGAAGAAAACATAGCTGAAAAATATACCAACACAGATATTGATTTATTATCGAGTAAACACTTGAAACAGTAACTCAAAGAAACACGACACTTACCACAAATACGGTAGTGCTCCGACAAAAACCATAAACAAACCAACATATCGCCTGTAACTTGAACTACAAAGAAACCCAAAATTGAAAAAAACCTGAGCAATCATGAAATTAAGAAATACACGACATAAGCCGCAATGTTATAACTTATGAATCGATAAATCCAACTAAGGTTTTGATCACTTTTTGAATCAAATATCCTTTCAAAGATGAAAATTGGAAGAAACTCTAGATAATTTAATGAATTTCTAAGAAACATTGCAAACTTTAAAAAATCTAGGGAAAAGTTTAACAAATCTAGTTAAGAGTTTAAACTTTAGAAGTAGCGTAAGGTGAAAGAGGGATTTGGAAGAACTAACAACTTATTTTAATATGGACAAACAATAATTGACCAAATGAAAAGATGAAATGGGCAGACACACCAAATTATACCAGAGATGTGAAAGAAACACATAACAAACTTAGTGAAGAAATATAATTGGAATGTGCCAGTAGTGATTTGCAAAATATTATAAAACTAACTTAGTGAAGAATTATGACAAAAGTGCCAGTAGTGATTTGCAGAATATTATAACCTGACTATTATGCTTAATATTTTTGAATACCTTGAATCAATAGGAAAGAAAGTTGAATTAAAATCAGGTTTAATAAAAATAAGTGCAACTTAAGAAAAACAATTTGAAACTAGGTATTCACAGTATAAACCTGTAGTTTTGTTCAAGTGCATTATATTTATGTTATATAGGAGTCAGGGGCGGATCCAGGGGGGCCGGGGGGCCCTGGGCCACCCCCCAAGATTTTTATGGCGCCCTCATGCACATTCCGTTCATTTTTTACATCTTTTTAAGTAAACTTGTCAATTTGATCGGATATTCGTCGGTGATTTACCCAATTAACCACAAAAAGCATAGCTTTCATATTAATGTAAAGAGCTAAGTTGAAACTTAAAACAAACAAAAATTATAAATCTTCAGCCAGTTCAGAATATATCTATCAAATTTACAAAGAAATCTTTGATTGCTGCAAAGATTTTTCTACGAACATGAACGAAAACGAAACCCTTTGGAAAATAAAACACGTTAGCTCTAAGACGTTTCATAAACATTGTTAGATAGTAAGTCTGTAAGTTGTATGTTCCCATTCACAATGGTATATGATTGTTAGCCATTACCTGTGATAAAAATAATGAATAAAAAAACTCTGAACACGAGCTAGAAGGGATAAGAGACGAAGACTGATGGTTGAATGGGCAAGGGGATCGAAGGATATTTCCGGACACTTTGGTAAAACATCCGAAAATATCCAGAAATCGAAAGGTAAGTTTTTACTAATAATAAACCCCCTCAATCCTCAAAAAATCCTAGTTTTGTAGTTTTGTGACAAATTAAATAGCGAATGGCCCAATTGGACTTTCGTTTGAATAAATTTATCCATCTATTTATTTTAACTGTATAGCTAATTTGGTTGAAATTAGATGACTGAAATAATTACAAGCAATTTAGGCCAGAAACAGATACATTAGGTCAGAGGGGTGGGGGACCATCCTCCTAAGACGCTTCTGGCACACTTATTCCGTTTTTTTTCTTATTTCTAATTTTTTTAAACTAGACTTTTTAATTTAATGTCCACCTCGAGTCACATTGGCACCCTTGGTTCAGCAGCCCCCTTACCCAAGTTTTTGCTCTTGATCTGTTAGAGATTAAGATTCAGACAAGAAACTGCTCGCACGATCAGTTTATGAATTATTTCGTCATAAAATTATAATATAAACCTCCTTTTCATGAAAAATCATTCATATAATGAATTATGCTTGCTACATCCACACCCTTAGAATGTGTTTTTTGTTTTTGTTTTTTGGCAGATTTGTTATATTCGTTTTCTTGTGGTAATCCCGTCGAATTAGGGTATGGTGTGTGTCTTGGCTTCAATGTTGGGGATATGACAAGGCAACTTACAAAATTAATTTATGTTAAAGAGTAATTTTTTTGAACGGCCCCTGTCAACTCCCCACTTAAAAAAAATCTTAATTTTAGTTTTGTGACTAATTAAATAGCAAATGGCCAAACAGGGCTTTCGTGTGATAAATCTGTCTATCTATTTGTTTTAAATATATAGCTAATTTGGCTAAAATTAGATGAATGAAAGAGTTAAAAGCAATTTAGCCTAGGAACAGATCCATGGGGTCGAGGGGTCACCCTTCCGCCAAGATGATTCTGGCTCCCATATTCTGTTCGTTTTTCTTCTTCTTTTTTTGATCTTTTTAAATAAACTTTTTAATTTGGTGCCCAACTCGAGTCATATTGGCCCGCTTGGTCCAGTGACCCCCTTACCCAAGATTTTGCTCTTGATCTGCTTGACATTCAAACATGAAACTGCTCGCACAATCAGTTTACGAATCATTTCGTCACAAAATTGTAAGACAAACCTCGATTTCATGAAAAAGTAATCGTATAATTAATTTTGCTTGCTAGATCTTCATCTTCCAAATGTGTTTTTTTTTCTTTTTTTGGCAGATTTGTTTTATTCGTTTTCATGTGAGCCCGTCGATTTAGGAAATGGTTTGTATCTTGGCTTCAATGATGGAGACATCACAAGGCAACTTACAAAATTAATTTATGTTAAAGAATGATTTTTTTGAACTGCTCCGTTCCACTCTCCAATCCAAAAAAAATTTAATTTTAGTTGTATGACTAACTAAATATCGAATGGCCCAATAGGGCTTTCGTGTAATAAATCTGTCTATCTATTTGTTTTAACTACGTAGCTAATTTGAATTTGGTTGAAATTAGATGAATGAAAGAGTAAAAAGCAATTTAGGCCAGGACCAGATCCATGGGGTAGAGGGGTGACCCTTCCCCCAATATATTTCTAGCACCCTTATTCTGTACATTTTTCTTTTTTTATGTTTTTAAAATAAAATTTTTTATTTGGTGCCCAACTTGAGTCATATTGGCACCCTTGGTCCAGTGGCCCCCTTACCCAAGATTTTGTTCTTGATCTGCTTGAGATTCAGACATGAAACTGCTCGCAGGATCAGTTTACGAACCATTTCGTCATAAAATTACAAGATATACCTCGTTTTCAAGAAAAATTATTCATATAATTAAACTTGCTTCGCTATATCTTCATCTTCAGATCGTGTTTTCTTTTGGCAGATTTTTTATTCTCTTCCATAAGAGCCCATCGATTTAGGGCACGTTTTCTGGAAGCCATTGATAGGGTATGATAATGATTGGTCGCGGGAGGGAAGACGCATTATAAAGGGGGTTTTGGGATATATTTTGGACATTTGAGTTTGCCGAGTGGGATGTGGGATCTTCCTAATTCGAAGTCATAGTGGAATGTCGTCTATGTTATCCCAACATAATGGGGAAGTTAGAAACTACTCAGACTGATAAGGTCCACGTAGCCTGGCTCATTCACAAGTATAATTTATCTCCAGCTCTATCGTCCCTGCAAGACAACTTAAAAGACTATTGAATTTTTTTTATTGTCCTTGTCTCCCTTTTATTGTCCTTCCGTCGTTGACTACCCCGATATTATCCCCATATTTTGTTTATTATTACCCCGAAATTATGGGGGTATAAATAGATAATGAACATACCATTGTCTATCTCATCGTATATTCCATAGCTACAGTTTCTTTAATAGAAGCGAATTTCTTGGGACCCATCTGCAAAACAGAAGTGATCGCCTGCTACTAAGCATCTGGAAAATTTTAGGTCTGCAAAACGCTGAAATTTGTCGGTTGGGAACATTTTTGGTTAACTGGTACTGCATGCTTCTTTTTGTAGGTATTTTGGCGCAATTGTTTCATTGATTCGAAGAGTGATGGTAATAGAACAACAAAACGCTAAAATAAGAGGTATCAGCCACTTGCCTTCCCTGAAATTCCACTAGAAGCAGATAGCTTTCAAAACATTTCTTTTTTGCATATTTCCCAGATGGGACCACTGTACGCTACTGGGTTAAGTTATAAATTATGAAAGCACGTGTGTAAACAGCATTTTGACCATGCATCGGCAAAATGCCCTAAATTGAGATAAGGCAGAATATCCAAGACCATCCATTTATGAAGCAAACAATATCATCACAAGAAAACGCTGTATCTCTACTTAGGGTGTATTTTGAGAATATTTTCTTATTTTTCACTGCTTAACAAGGAATTTTACAAAGAAAAATTACCTAACTAGTTGTAATGAGAGGAATGCTCAGAATTGATCATTCAGGACTTGATTGAGCCCTGGATGTCAATATACTGATCAAACAGAATTAAGAAACCTTAAAAATTCGTTTAGAAACAAAGCTGACTTTTTTTTGAGAAAATTAATTTTGTCTAGACACTGTCAATTTACTGTAGGCGAGTGTTGAGAAAAATATCATTTATTTTTGGTCAACTACCTTCACTAGTATTTTTTTCAAAGGGTTTTCTTTAACAAGAAAAAAACAATAAAATTTCTTTCAGATGCCTCAAGTCTGTCGTTTTCATCAGTTCAGGATGCTCATTCAAATTCAAATACTCTGACTGTAACATCAAGTTTTGCCCTTACCCGTTGCATCTAGTTCTTACAAAGATTCGACTACAGAGATACTGTTTACCAACCCCACGAAGGAAAACAAGCTATCGCTAGCGACATTTTCCTATGATTCTGACACAAACATTTAAGTGAAACTTGATGATTAACAAACAGAAGCATCGAGAGATGACACAAGTGCCGAGATGCGGCAGATGGAGATGGTTCACCCAAACAGCAGTGCATCCTCCTCGCTTGACACTGGCATCAAACCTTCCTCTGACTTCGGTTTCGCAGTGATACTAAAACAAACAAACCAACTAACATCTGGAGATATTGCGTTTGTTCTTAACGAAAGATGGAAGCCAAAGAACCAAGCCGAAGTTCCGACTTCGATACAAAGACGAAAGGGGGGTGAAGTTACTCGTAGACTTAGCATTGAGCTCCTTTCCCGATTTCCCTGGCTTGCGGTGAGCCGTCACCAAGAACATGAGGGACTTTGGTGTAGTATTTGTGTCACAATGAGAATATCCAACAGTGGCGGAGGGTGGTTGGCTCTGTCTGGGGATGGGGGGGGGCGAAAAATGGATCGTCTCGTCTTAGAACCCCTGAAAGACTACTCAAATCTGACTGGAAAAGAGGGTACACTTACAAAACATGTCAATTCATAGTATCATATGAATCACCAGTGTAGAGCTGCAGCACTTTTAGCTTCGTTCAAGCAGGCACCGTCAAGATATCAGGAATACCTTGGACTCTGAAAGAATAAAACAATTACACCAAAACTGTGGATTATTTACAAGCGTTGTGGAAACAATTAAAATTTGTGGGGCACAGAATATACCCCTCCGTGGCCACCGGGACGATGGTAAACTCGATAATCAGGGCCCTAATGTAGTGGCAGCAGAAAAAGATGGTAATTTCCGTCACCTACTTCGGTATCGTGTTCAGGGGGGCGATTCGCTGCTTCAAAGGCTTGTAGAAACTGCACCTGGAAATGCAAAATACACTAGTAAGCAGATCCAAAATGAACTAATCGGAACGATTGGAGAACTTATAAAGTCTGAAACAATCAGAAAAGTAAATACAGCAAGAGTTTGGTGTCTCATTGCTGACGAATCCACCGATAGACAGACAAGAGAACTCATGGTAGTAGCGTGTCGTTATGTTTACAAATCAGAAAAGGGTTACGTAATCCGAGAAGATCCTGTTGCCATATTCGACGCTTTTCAAACCTTATCGGGGCTCTCTGAAGATGAAGGGACCAACACCACCCAAAACTTTGAAGAAAGGCTAGACGGCAAAAGCCTCGGCAGGCTACTTTTGAGTCAATTCACCAAATCTGGCTTAGACATGACAAAGTGCGTCGGCCAAGGTTATGACAAAGCCGCTAGCATGTCAAGCTTCGTAAATGGGGCTGCTGGCGAAATAAAGCAGAGTTACCAACTTGTGGATTATTTTCATTGTGTAAGCCATGCCACTAATCTTTCATGCTCAAAGATAGTTTCTGTCCCAATTCTCCGGAATACACAAGATGTCGTACGAGAAACTATCTCTCATTTTAGCTCGAGTGCAAAACGAACAAGGATTCTGAAGAAACATCTAATGTCAGACAATTGCAGAGCAGAGACCCTGATTGGTCTTTGTACCACAACATCTGTAGAGGCATGAGGCAATAAGTCGGTTCTGGGATTCCTTGTCGTCTATTATTTCCGCTCTGAATGAGGTGGAAGGATGGCTTGACCGAGAGGCCAGTAGTAAAGCACATCTAGTACGTTCTTGCTTTGAGAAACCAGACAAGTTGATCGGACTGGTCTGCTTGAATTTGTTTTCATCTCTACTGAAACCATTGCCAGAATCACTTCAACAAAAGGACGACGATCTTGGGACAGCTTTAGAAGTCATAAGCAGCGTCAAGACAACATTAGAGGAAATGCAAGCCCATGCAAAAACTGAGTTTTACTATCTCTATACGGAAGTCGAGAACATGGCAAAAAACATCGATGTTGCCATGAAAGTCGTCCAACCACGCATAGCCTCGCGCTCTGTGTACCGAACGGGAGAACCGAATCTGGATCTGGATAACACTTTATTGTTGAAATACCTGGGATCAATTGAAAATTGAATATAATAGATAAAATTGTTTATAATTCAAATTAAAACAAGCAATTGGAACCAGGTATTCATGTGTAAACACAGTTAATGTCAAGTGCTGTCGTTATGTAATTTATTTATAAGTGTTTGGTGCAGAATATATACAAGGTGTAGGAAAATATTTCTATAAATTTTAAATAATCATTTTAAGGTTATGGAATTAGAATAAAAATTTTTTTTAGACAGTAAAAATTAAAAATGCAATGTTTAAAGATAGGGATTAATCTAATTGATTAGGGCATCAATTTACAACGGGAAAGGGGATATGTAACATGTAGGCCAGCACCCCTCCCCCCCTTTATAAACTTCATACCCCCTTGGAAATTCTTAAATTCAGGACTAAATTTCTCATTCATACCCCTTTAGTAAATTTCAAATTAGAAAAAGATTTAAAGTTAATTCTTATTGCATCTGGAATTTAGCAATTATTCAATACTTTATGGGCTAAGTGCCTTTAAACACAAGTTAAACAAAGAATTAACCTTATAAGCTTATTTATAACTCTTATTTATAAGCTTTCCTATTTCTTTCCTATTGGAATCACTACTCTTTCTTTGGATACTAGTATGTCTATTAACACGAGGGACAGCTTGTCGTGTGTTTCTACAACCTTTAACGTAAGTTTTATCATTTCCAGATTTAAAGTTCTTCGCCCAAGTCACAACATTGCATCAGCAAGGATTAACTCTCCATTTCGACTTCTTTTGATTTCATATTTCTTTTACCTGTTTTGTTTACACACTCTTCTTAAATCGTGATGGTGAGTTTTAGTAGGTATTAGGAAACAGATAGACTGTTGCCAAAGTAGACAGAGAAGTGAACCTATACGCATAGAGGCTACTGGTGGCACGCTACCATATTCAAAGAACTTGTAGTCAACCACTCCCCCCCCATAAGGGGGGCCTTATAATAAAATTAACCTAAATATTGACCGGCTGATATATTGATCGTTGGGCCCTAATCTTGAAACTTACCATTTTCTACATTTGATTTTTCGTGGAGAATTGATTTTATGCATCTCAGTTTCCATACATAATAAATTTTCATTGAAATTTTAAGTTTCTTAGGGAAAACATCAAATTCCTTCCTGCGTCCCGAAGGCCCAGTATTGGGATCAAGTTTGGAAGACAATATTCGCCTTTTTGAAGGGACTTTTTTTATGTTGCATAAAGAACTAAAACGGAAGGAAGTGGTGTTGATCAAAGAAACAAGACAATTAAAGTAAGACAAACATGAAGCAAAAGGACAAGGAAGAGAACTTAAAAAAGATAGAAAACTAGAAAGAAAACTACCTACAACGCTATGCGCAAGAAATAAATCAGGACGAATTAAAATTCAAAGTGAAGAAGAAGGAAGGTGTTTAAGGCAGTTCCATAATACCTGAGGGACGAAAATTTAAATGAACAATTGCTCAAAATCAACAAACTAGAACAACAAGAGACAGAACGAAGAGGACGACCACAAGATCATAATTTCACGAGTGAAAATGAACAAATTAGGCCATGAAATGAGCTTATTTTATAAAAATAGAATTTACTGGAACATTTTTGAAATTTGACCACTGAAAGTTTTTGTAGAGCCCTAGAGCTTTGAGTGTTTGAGCTTTAAATAAACAATAAATAAAAGAATTCAACACGGTGTCAAGCTATGAATATCTCGCAGCCATCAATCAACTCTAATGTTGACAATATCGATTCAGAATAGACTGCATTTGATAGCCATGGAGTGCCCATGTGTGAGGGCCAGCCTTCTCTTTGTTTTCTGAATGGGCCTCAGCCCTGGAGTTTTATTTAATCTGTGAAAGGGTGATCATCCAAAGAGCCTGTGGATAAACCTGTTTTCATTGGATTCTCAATAAGTGCTATAGCTTCCATTGCAAGATTTGGGGAAAACTGCGTGCATTGCTTATTCAGCAATGAAAAGAATTATAAATTACATCACATTGTAGACAGTTAAATTCAGAACAGGACAACTAAAGATTGGTCACATTATTCGGACGGATCTGTATACAAATCACATGCAATGTTGTGAACCATCTATTGAATATTGGCGATCCGAGAAATGAGCAACGTTACTGCTGACCGAATTTGACTCTCAATTTTGCCTACGTGACAGTGGCAATGGCTTCGAGCATTGATCCAGCCAATCGAACTGATGATGAAATTCTTTTTTCCGTCGAACAACACAAGTGTCGCTGGGTTATTAGGCCTGCTGAAAGAAGTTTTCGGAAATGTAAAAAGTCCTTGGCGGAAAGGACAATGTCAAAGAAATATGGAACCAGATCCTCGTTCTATCTGGATCTCGTATTCACACTGATTTCTGTGTTTGAGGTTTTAGAGTCGACTGCAGTCCTACCCCGTTCGTTTGCATCGGCGGTAACTCGGCCCAAGCGTTTACTATACGAAGCTATGGAATATGACAAAAGTCGTGATAAGCCTCTGGGATAAAATCATTTAGAAAAGCTTACTAAAGTTTTACTGGGTTGTTGACGAAGACAGTAAATATTTTGCTGTAAAAATGAAAGTACCAGCAAAGAATGACAAAATTTCACTTGAACTAGGTTCAGAGTCCAATGCAGAAGAGACATTTTCAGCATTTATCAAGAAAGTAGAGTTGACAATGTATAAAGCTGAGCAAGTGAAGAAAAATATACCGAGAATAATCGGACATGACGTCAAGGAGTGTGAAGATGCCGATTCGTTATGCACAGAGTTCTTACAAAGTAACAATAAGGTTACCCTATAAGGTTAAGACAGCAAAACTAAGTTGACGTAAGAAGAAAACATAGCTGAAAAATATACCAACACAGATATTGATTTATTATCGAATAAACACTTGAAACAGTAACTCAAAGAAACACGACACTTACCACAAATACGGTAGTGCTCCGACAAAAACCATAAACAAACCAACATATCGCCTGTAACTTGAACTACAAAGAAACCCAAAATTGAAAAAAACCTGAGCAATCATGAAATTAAGAAATACACGACATAAGCCGCAATGTTATAACTTATGAATCGATAAATCCAACTAAGGTTTTGATCACTTTTTGAATCAAATATCCTTTCAAAGATGAAAATTGGAAGAAACTCTAGATAATTTAATGAATTTCTAAGAAACATTGCAAACTTTAAAAAATCTAGGGAAAAGTTTAACAAATCTAGTTAAGAGTTTAAACTTTAGAAGTAGCGTAAGGTGAAAGAGGGATTTGGAAGAACTAACAACTTATTTTAATATGGACAAACAATAATTGACCAAATGAAAAGATGAAATGGGCAGACACACCAAATTATACCAGAGATGTGAAAGAAACACATAACAAACTTAGTGAAGAAATATAATTGGAATGTGCCAGTAGTGATTTGCAAAATATTATAAAACTAACTTAGTGAAGAATTATGACAAAAGTGCCAGTAGTGATTTGCAGAATATTATAACCTGACTATTATGCTTAATATTTTTGAATACCTTGAATCAATAGGAAAGAAAGTTGAATTAAAATCAGGTTTAATAAAAATAAGTGCAACTTAAGAAAAACAATTTGAAACTAGGTATTCACAGTATAAACCTGTAGTTTTGTTCAAGTGTATTATATTTATGTTATATAGGAGTCAGGGGCGGATCCAGGGGGGCCGGGGGGCCCTGGGCCACCCCCCAAGATTTTTATGGCGCCCTCATGCACATTCCGTTCATTTTTTACATCTTTTTAAGTAAACTTGTCAATTTGATCGGATATTCGTCGGTGATTTACCCAATTAACCACAAAAAGCATAGCTTTCATATTAATGTAAAGAGCTAAGTTGAAACTTAAAACAAACAAAAATTATAAATCTTCAGCCAGTTCAGAATATATCTATCAAATTTACAAAGAAATCTTTGATTGCTGCAAAGATTTTTCTACGAACATGAACGAAAACGAAACCCTTTGGAAAATAAAACACGTTAGCTCTAAGACGTTTCATAAACATTGTTAGATAGTAAGTCTGTAAGTTGTATGTTCCCATTCACAATGGTATATGATTGTTAGCCATTACCTGTGATAAAAATAATGAATAAAAAAACTCTGGACACGAGCTAGAAGGGATAAGAGACGAAGACTGATGGTTGAATGGGCAAGGGGATCGAAGGATATTTCCGGACACTTTGGTAAAACATCCGAAAATATCCAGAAATCGAAAGGTGAGTTTTTACTAATAATAAACCCCCTCAATCCTCAAAAAATCCTAGTTTTGTAGTTTTGTGACAAATTAAATAGCGAATGGCCCAATTGGACTTTCGTTTGAATAAATTTATCCATCTATTTATTTTAACTGTATAGCTAATTTGGTTGAAATTAGATGACTGAAATAATTACAAGCAATTTAGGCCAGAAACAGATACATTAGGTCAGAGGGGTGGGGGACCATCCTCCTAAGACGCTTCTGGCACACTTATTCCGTTTTTTTTCTTATTTCTAATTTTTTTAAACTAGACTTTTTAATTTAATGTCCACCTCGAGTCACATTGGCACCCTTGGTTCAGCAGCCCCCTTACCCAAGTTTTTGCTCTTGATCTGTTAGAGATTAAGATTCAGACAAGAAACTGCTCGCACGATCAGTTTATGAATTATTTCGTCATAAAATTATAAGATAAACCTCCTTTTCATGAAAAATCATTCATATAATGAATTATGCTTGCTACATCCACACCCTTAGAATGTGTTTTTTGTTTTTGTTTTTTGGCAGATTTGTTATATTCGTTTTCTTGTGGTAATCCCGTCGAATTAGGGTATGGTGTGTGTCTTGGCTTCAATGTTGGGGATATGACAAGGCAACTTACAAAATTAATTTATGTTAAAGAGTAATTTTTTTGAACGGCCCCTGTCCACTCCCCACTTAAAAAAAATCTTAATTTTAGTTTTGTGACTAATTAAATAGCAAATGGCCAAACAGGGCTTTCGTGTGATAAATCTGTCTATCTATTTGTTTTAAATATATAGCTAATTTGGCTAAAATTAGATGAATGAAAGAGTTAAAAGCAATTTAGCCTAGGAACAGATCCATGGGGTCGAGGGGTCACCCTTCCGCCAAGATGATTCTGGCTCCCATATTCTGTTCGTTTTTCTTCTTCTTTTTTTGATCTTTTTAAATAAACTTTTTAATTTGGTGCCCAACTCGAGTCATATTGGCCCGCTTGGTCCAGTGACCCCCTTACCCAAGATTTTGCTCTTGATCTGCTTGACATTCAAACATGAAACTGCTCGCACAATCAGTTTACGAATCATTTCGTCACAAAATTGTAAGACAAACCTCGATTTCATGAAAAAGTAATCGTATAATTAATTTTGCTTGCTAGATCTTCATCTTCCAAATGTGTTTTTTTTCTTTTTTTGGCAGATTTGTTTTATTCGTTTTCATGTGAGCCCGTCGATTTAGGAAATGGTTTGTATCTTGGCTTCAATGATGGAGACATCACAAGGCAACTTACAAAATTAATTTATGTTAAAGAATAATTTTTTTGAACTGCTCCGTTCCACTCTCCAATCCAAAAAAATTTTAATTTTAGTTGTATGACTAACTAAATATCGAATGGCCCAATAGGGCTTTCGTGTAATAAATCTGTCTATCTATTTGTTTTAACTACGTAGCTAATTTGAATTTGGTTGAAATTAGATGAATGAAAGAGTAAAAAGCAATTTAGGCCAGGACCAGATCCATGGGGTAGAGGGGTGACCCTTCCCCCAATATATTTCTAGCACCCTTATTCTGTACATTTTTCTTTTTTTATGTTTTTAAAATAAAATTTTTTATTTGGTGCCCAACTTGAGTCATATTGGCACCCTTGGTCCAGTGGCCCCCTTACCCAAGATTTTGTTCTTGATCTGCTTGAGATTCAGACATGAAACTGCTCGCAGGATCAGTTTACGAACCATTTCGTCATAAAATTACAAGATATACCTCGTTTTCAAGAAAAATTATTCATATAATTAAACTTGCTTCGCTATATCTTCATCTTCAGATCGTGTTTTCTTTTGGCAGATTTTTTATTCTCTTCCATAAGAGCCCATCGATTTAGGGCACGTTTTCTGGAAGCCATTGATAGGGTATGATAATGATTGGTCGCGGGAGGGAAGACGCATTATAAAGGGGGTTTTGGGATATATTTTGGACATTTGAGTTTGCCGAGTGGGATGTGGGATCTTCCTAATTCGAAGTCATAGTGGAATGTCGTCTATGTTATCCCAACATAATGGGGAAGTTAGAAACTACTCAGACTGATAAGGTCCACGTAGCCTGGCTCATTCACAAGTATAATTTATCTCCAGCTCTATCGTCCCTGCAAGACAACTTAAAAGACTATTGAATTTTTTTTATTGTCCTTGTCTCCCTTTTATTGTCCTTCCGTCGTTGACTACCCCGATATTATCCCCATATTTTGTTTATTATTACCCCGAAATTATGGGGGTATAAATAGATAATGAACATATCATTGTCTATCTCATCGTATATTCCATAGCTACAGTTTCTTTAATAGAAGCGAATTTCTTGGGACCCATCTGCAAAACAGAAGTGATCGCCTGCTACTAAGCATCTGGAAAATTTTAGGTCTGCAAAACGCTGAAATTTGTCGGTTGGGAACATTTTTGGTTAACTGGTACTGCATGCTTCTTTTTGTAGGTATTTTGGCGCAATTGTTTCATTGATTCGAAGAGTGATGGTAATAGAACAACAAAACGCTAAAACAAGAGGTATCAGCCACTTGCCTTCCCTGAAATTCCACTAGAAGCAGATAGCTTTCAAAACATTTCTTTTTTGCATATTTCCCAGATGGGACCACTGTACGCTACTGGGTTAAGTTATAAATTATGAAAGCACGTGTGTAAACAGCATTTTGACCATGCATCGGCAAAATGCCCTAAGTTGAGATAAGGCAGAATATCCAAGACCATCCATTTATGAAGCAAACAATATCATCACAAGAAAACGCTGTATCTCTACTTAGGGTGTATTTTGAGAATATTTTCTTATTTTTCACTGCTTAACAAGGAATTTTACAAAGAAAAATTACCTAACTAGTTGTAATGAGAGGAATGCTCAGAATTGATCATTCAGGACTTGATTGAGCCCTGGATGTCAATATACTGATCAAACAGAATTAAGAAACCTTAAAAATTCGTTTAGAAACAAAGCTGACTTTTTTTTGAGAAAATTAATTTTGTCTAGACACTGTCAATTTACTGTAGGCGAGTGTTGAGAAAAATATCATTTATTTTTGGTCAACTACCTTCACTAGTATTTTTTTCAAAGGGTTTTCTTTAACAAGAAAAAAACAATAAAATTTCTTTCAGATGCCTCAAGTCTGTCGTTTTCATCAGTTCAGGATGCTCATTCAAATTCAAATACTCTGACTGTAACATCAAGTTTTGCCCTTACCCGTTGCATCTAGTTCTTACAAAGATTCGACTACAGAGATACTGTTTACCAACCCCACGAAGGAAAACAAGCTATCGCTAGCGACATTTTCCTATGATTCTGACACAAACATTTAAGTGAAACTTGATGATTAACAAACAGAAGCATCGAGAGATGACACAAGTGCCGAGATGCGGCAGATGGAGATGGTTCACCCAAACAGCAGTGCATCCTCCTCGCTTGACACTGGCATCAAACCTTCCTCTGACTTCGGTTTCGCAGTGATACTAAAACAAACAAACCAACTAACATCTGGAGATATTGCGTTTGTTCTTAACGAAAGATGGAAGCCAAAGAACCAAGCCGAAGTTCCGACTTCGATACAAAGACGAAAGGGGGGTGAAGTTACTCGTAGACTTAGCATTGAGCTCCTTTCCCGATTTCCCTGGCTTGCGGTGAGCCGTCACCAAGAACATGAGGGACTTTGGTGTAGTATTTGTGTCACAATGAGAATATCCAACAGTGGCGGAGGGTGGTTGGCTCTGTCTGGGGATGGGGGGGGGGCGAAAAATGGATCGTCTCGTCTTAGAACCCCTGAAAGACTACTCAAATCTGACTGGAAAAGAGGGTACACTTACAAAACATGTCAATTCATAGTATCATATGAATCACCAGTGTAGAGCTGCAGCACTTTTAGCTTCGTTCAAGCAGGCACCATCAAGATATCAGGAATACCTTGGACTCTGAAAGAATAAAACAATTACACCAAAACTGTGGATTATTTACAAGCGTTGTGGAAACAATTAAAATTTGTGGGGCACAGAATATACCCCTCCGTGGCCACCGGGACGATGGTAAACTCGATAATCAGGGCCCTAATGTAGTGGCAGCAGAAAAAGATGGTAATTTCCGTCACCTACTTCGGTATCGTGTTCAGGGGGGCGATTCGCTGCTTCAAAGGCTTGTAGAAACTGCACCTGGAAATGCAAAATACACTAGTAAGCAGATCCAAAATGAACTAATCGGAACGATTGGAGAACTTATAAAGTCTGAAACAATCAGAAAAGTAAATACAGCAAGAGTTTGGTGTCTCATTGCTGACGAATCCACCGATAGACAGACAAGAGAACTCATGGTAGTAGCGTGTCGTTATGTTTACAAATCAGAAAAGGGTTACGTAATCCGAGAAGATCCTGTTGCCATATTCGACGCTTTTCAAACCTTATCGGGGCTCTCTGAAGATGAAGGGACCAACACCACCCAAAACTTTGAAGAAAGGCTAGACGGCAAAAGCCTCGGCAGGCTACTTTTGAGTGAATTCACCAAATCTGGCTTAGACATGACAAAGTGCGTCGGCCAAGGTTATGACAAAGCCGCTAGCATGTCAAGCTTCGTAAATGGGGCTGCTGGCGAAATAAAGCAGAGTTACCAACTTGTGGATTATTTTCATTGTGTAAGCCATGCCACTAATCTTTCATGCTCAAAGATAGTTTCTGTCCCAATTCTACGGAATACACAAGATGTCGTACGAGAAACTATCTCTCATTTTAGCTCGAGTGCAAAACGAACAAGGATTCTGAAGAAACATCTAATGTCAGACAATTGCAGAGCAGAGACCCTGATTGGTCTTTGTACCACAACATCTGTAGAGGCATGAGGCAATAAGTCGGTTCTGGGATTCCTTGTCGTCTATTATTTCCGCTCTGAATGAGGTGGAAGGATGGCTTGACCGAGAGGCCAGTAGTAAAGCACATCTAGTACGTTCTTGCATTGAGAAACCAGACAAGTTGATCGGACTGGTCTGCTTGAATTTGTTTTCATCTCTACTGAAACCATTGCCAGAATCACTTCAACAAAAGGACGACGATCTTGGGACAGCTTTAGAAGTCATAAGCAGCGTCAAGACAACATTAGAGGAAATGCAAGCCCATGCAAAAACTGAGTTTTACTATCTCTATACGGAAGTCGAGAACATGGCAAAAAACATCGATGTTGCCATGAAAGTCGTCCAACCACGCATAGCCTCGCGCTCTGTGTACCGAACGGGAGAACCGAATCTGGATCTGGATAACACTTTATTGTTGAAATACCTGGGATCAATTGAAAATTGAATATAATAGATAAAATTGTTTATAATTCAAATTAAAACAAGCAATTGGAACCAGGTATTCATGTGTAAACACAGTTAATGTCAAGTGCTGTCGTTATGTAATTTATTTATAAGTGTTTGGTGCAGAATATATACAAGGTGTAGGAAAATATTTCTATAAATTTTAAATAATCATTTTAAGGTTATGGAATTAGAATAAAAAATTTTTTTAGACAGTAAAAATTAAAAATGCAATGTTTAAAGATAGGGATTAATCTAAATAATGAGGGCATCAATTTACAACGGGAAAGGGGATATGTAACATATAGGCCAGCACCCCTCCCCCCCTTTATAAACTTCATACCCCCTTGGAAATTCTTAAATTCAGGACTAAATTTCTCATTCATACCCCTTTAGTAAATTTCAAATTAGAAAAAGATTTAAAGTTAATTCTTATTGCATCTGGAATTTAGCAATTATTCAATACTTTATGGGCTAAGTGCCTTTAAACACAAGTTAAACAAAGAATTAACCAATCAAAATCAAGTCTATTAATGATTCATATGAATCTTTGAACTCAAAGAGAAAATACTTCCTTTTTTGTCTCTTGGGAGTGGAAACTGGTTACTTCACGATTGGGAATACCAGTCGTATTGCGACATTTGCGGTAGAGGTCAACTGCCCAGGTCACCAAGCTTGTCCGCCAAGTTCTTGTTTTAGAAATCGCGTCCTAGACTTATATTAGCTCGACTCAGGCAGTTGGTAATTCAGTCTTATGATAGTCAAGTTCCAGTGTTCACGTGCACCCTTTCATGTTATAAATTATTGGAAGTGTTTTGTCCAAAGTTGTATACAGTGAGAAAATAAAATTCATTGTCTTTAATCGTTCTTTGTCTATGTACTAGGGCATCAGGTACAGTTCCTCTAGTCTTCAGGTACGGTCCCAAGGGAATCTATACTATTTCAGGAGACCTCGAACATCACTGAGATGATTCTGTCTCCCAGGTTACTGGAGATTATCTACAGGGCCTTTTTATTCTGTTAGCAATTTAGCTCCCATATCTCACATCAACATTAAGCTACCAAGACTTAGAAAAGTTCCAAGTACCACTAGCAACAATTCTCCCTTAAGAAAACTCCCAACAACTTCCCTTATAAATTATATTTCACCAAACCCCCCCCGTAACTATTTTGAGGATTGTTCGCTTTGTCTGATGGAGACATCAATGCAAAGCGACCTGAGGAATCAGTTTGAAGTTTATTAATATGATTAAGTGAATTCACCCCGTTTCGACAAGGTCTGCAGTTGTTTCGAACGAGTGAAAATGTGCTGTACTGATCGCTAGTCTTAAAAAATGTGAAGCTATGCTCTATTGCAACACAGACAATACATTAAGAATTGTCAAATGATCATTTTCTTCAGTGCAGCGATATCACCAAACAGCAAAGAATGTGCCAACAGAAAATTCTGATTTGTAATCAGCAAAGCGCAAGTGATTCCGTCTCTGTCTAATATTCTCCTAAAAGGTTGTCCTCGACCACTGTTGGGTAAAAATGATGCTCAGAATTGTCATCGATGCTGGCTAAAATATAGTAACAGCCAGACATGTTCAATTAATACTTCATCTTGGCATTCCATCCTACATGCTATTAATACTACCAAATAACAACCAACTTCAGTTAACAACATAGTGATATCTCCCAGCAAGTGCTTGCTTGTAGTATCCGTACTCAGAATGTTATACCCAACCAAGGACAACAACAGCCTATACAGTCTATAACTTCTCAACCTGCGTAAATACTGAACTAGAGCCACAAGGATTGTATTACTTCCGAGACAATACCAACAACAACCTTGGTTATCTCAGATCATTTCTTTGGGCTTAAGAAGTTTTCTAGGAAACACCAATTACCAAAAATGGCTGATAGCAATGACATACTCTTCAGAGATCTCTCAGAAGCTGAATTTGCATTTGAACTTGAACTACATGAAAGAGACCCCTCGTGCAGAAAACATTACCCTGCCACACAGCTACGAAAACAAAGAAAATATAATCGGGTAATGAAAAAGCGACAAGTTGATCTGAGCAAAGAGCAATCTAGGACTATGCAAGAAGAACCAGGTTTGGCCCTTGAAATTTCTGGAATCGCCGTTAGAATTAAATTAAAAAATAGTTGAAAATGAAAATATACTGTTGGGAATATACGAAAATTATTTATGGTACAGTGCAGATTTCGACCCAATGATTGTAAACAATACCATTATATTTATGACGAACAGTATATAGAATTAAAAAAATGTAACAATTAAATTCTACGTAAATGATGAAAATTTTGGATCAAAAATTTTACCAAATAAAGACGTTATTGTGTATGAAAAATCGCTGGACACAGCTAGCCCGCTATGCTTTCGTAAGCAATCGATTTACAAGATAATTCACACAGCTCCAAATAAACTAAGTCTAGAAGATCAATGCAGGAAGCAACTACGCCAAATTTTAAGAAAAAGGGATATTCATCATTCTATACATAGCTTCCAAATCCCCACTGTCCTAAAGAAATATTTAATGTACATTGAAAATGGTCCCGAAGTAGGCAACAAAGACTTCCAATTAACATTTACAACCCCCTATCTTTTAAAATTAGAAAGTAAATTAGTGACCAATGATGGACCAATATTGAGAATTACGAAAAATTATGACATTGACAATCTTAAAACAGTGTTTCAGCAAGCTATTTCCACACCCTTTATGTAATTTTTCGAATTTATAGACAATGGAGGACTGACTAAATTAAAAGAAAAATTTGGTTGGCTGTGAAAAAGGAAAATCAATACCCTTAATAAACACGTCATACCCAATTCTAGAAGAAACCGGTGTCAATCAGGTAACCGCTAATTAACTTACTAACTTGCTTTTAACTAACAGATATTGATAAAAATCGAGATATCGCGTCCTAGACTTATATTAGCTCGACTCAGGCAGTTGGTAATTCAGTCTTATGATAGTCAAGTTCCAGTGTTCATGTGCACCCTTTCATGTTATAAATTATTGGAAGTGTTTTGTCCAAAGTTGTATACAAGTGAGAAAATAAAATTCATTGTCTTTAATCATCTTTTGTCTATGTACTAGGGCATCAGGTACAGTTCCTCTAGTCTTCAGGTACGGTCCCAAGGGAATCTATACTATTTCAGGAGACCTCGAACATCACTGAGATAAAAAATCAAGGGGCATTGACATTATTCAAAGTCGAGTGATTGACAATTAAGAGCTATTCAACAACCTTATTACAAGAACAGACGTACTGCCATTACTCAGCAAACAAAAATGCACTCCTTAGCAAAGCAGTCAATATATTATAGGTTCAGGGCTTCCACTTCTAGGGAGATCTCGAACATCACTGAGATAAAAAATCAAGGGGCATTGACATTATTCAAAGTCGAGTGATTGACAATTAAGAGCTATTCAACAACCTTATTACAAGAACAGACGTACTGCCATTACTCAGCAAACAAAAATGCACTCCTTAGCAAAGCAGTCAATATATTATAGGTGCAGGGCTTCCACTTCTAGGGAGATTGGAAATCTTGGGTAAAGTAAGGATTTTTAGAGATCTTCAGGGAAAATTCGAATTTTTCAAACGAAGGCTGACAAATTATTATAGATTGTAGATTATGCTCAGTCTTCTTGAAAATACTGATGTCGCAACACTGGCTTATATTGCAAAGATCCTAAACAACATTCAGACCTAAAAAATATTCTAAACGAGATAAAAACCCACTTAACATTTGGTCTCTATTTGCCAGTAGAACCGGAAGTAGCTAACTTATTCTTATATTATACCAAACTAAAGGTGCATATCACCGAAATTAATGAAAAACTTTTTGCAGTAGTCACAATTCCATTAATTAATCAACAGTCCATATATGACCTATACAAAATATCTACCTTCCCCATTAACATAAAAGAAACAAATTCCTTCATTAGCATCATCCCAGAAGCAGAATATATATTGATAGATCAGGACAGAAGAAAACACGCACTAGCAAATGCCAAGGAATAAAAGGAATGCGTGTCATTTAAAAATTTAGTCTGCCAACTAAAGTTACCCATATATAACGCAAAAATAGGATCATGCATGCTAGATCTACTCATAAAGGAATCACAGCAACAAGATATTCCTAACTCATGTGAAGCTCTAATAGGAAGCACAAAAAGAGAAACCTTTATTAATCTACGAAACAATTTATGGTTGTTTACAGTACCAAGAAAAGCGGTAGGAACTCTATCCTGATTTAAAAATACGGAAAAGATTGACCCAAGTTATCGAACCGATATATTGTTAAAAGACGTTGGAATTATTACAATTAAACAAGGTTGTAGACTAGTAACTAAAGAGACAACGGTTCAAACACCTTTAATCACAACTAGAACTAATATCATGAGCCCGAAAATAATAAACTTTCAAGGAATAAACTTATCTTTCACAATCCCGAACATAAACAATGAGGAATCTAAAACATCCATATGGCCAAAAATAGAGAAGATCAAAGGCAAAATGCAATTAACGAAAATAAAAGAAGCGTTAGATCTACAAATACCTTTATTCACTGATGAGGACCAAACATTAAAGTACGTAGAAAACAAATACGGATTGTTCTCACCACATTCATGGTACAATATTATAATCATAATATTTATGGTATTTCTTATTTCACTAACAATAAGAGCGCTACTAACTGTAGACCATGGAAAATTCTTGAAGAGAAAACAGACAAAAAATGATATAATTGAGGCACAAGAGATGCATCAATTAAATCCTACTGCTCCTGACGATATTTAAGCCATTATAACAGGGAGGAATGAGATTACAGGAAAATCAAGAGGTCTTTTCCCGTACATTCACATATCCTTTCCCTACTGTAATAAATATTGTTGATTTATGACAGCTGAAAGGATATGATACAATGTTGGTGTTTCTTTTTGGCGTATTACATCAAAAATATTAAACATTTGGCAGAAAATTTGGCAGAACAGTTACGAAAAAATTGTTTCTTTTTATAGATGTACAAGAGAATGAAGAGGTCTTCTCTTGTAAAATCGGTATTTTGTTCCCAAGGCAAAAAACATCCAAATGCATGATAGTTGGAAGGCTATGATGCAATAAATTGTATTTCTTTTCGACAATATCATGCATTAGAAGTTTATAAAATTGGAGAAAATATAATTCAGAGTAAATCAAGACCTCTAAGTAATCTTATATTTAACCGCCCTTTTTTGACAGTGCTTTCATATTTACATGTCATCATAATAATATAGAGATAGTGTTAAAGCAGTATACATACGATACTATTCTTATCTACTATATAACCTTATATACCTCACGTTACTTCTAATGTACCTAAAACTTTATCATAAATTCAATTTTCCTTTGAATTAAAAAAAAATTATGTTATCCAATTACTTATATTATAATAATGCTTCTTAGTTATGTACCGTTAGTATTATTTTATTTGTAACAACATGATTCTGCTTGAAAATTTTTATTATAGAGTTTGGCATACTCTGGCATTAGCTGGCGATACTTCATGGTCAAATGTTGGAAAAACATTTATCATGATTTATCAACCACCGAAACATGACAGAGAAAATAACTTATCAAGATCAAATTATCCGTGGTATTGTAAAGTCGTGATATCTTTATTTAGAAGGCAGTCACAAATGCAAAAGCATGGAATATATTCGTGCGACAGAAAGATTTAGGGACTTTATCAAGTTTTAGCTTTGAGACAATCGATTAATATTTATTTAAAATAGGGACTGGATATTAGTATATACAAAAGCCGACCTATTAACTGTCGTGTGATATCCTCCCAGTTATTATGATTTAGATATCATTACGATCAGTGGGGTCAAATTGATGCATATATTGTTCGTCAATTATCTCATGTTTGGCGTTTGTTTTCGCAGTTTTAAGAGCTTTTCATAGTTCAGCGTTAGCAGTGCACAAACAACAAAGAGAGATAAACTCCATAAAAAACCTCAAACGAGACTGCGGCCAGTAGAGAATTTCGCCTTTTGTTTCCCTCCCCCTCCCATACGCACTTTTCCCCAACCTTTTCCCACCATTCCATGGCAGTTTATCTCTCTCAGTTTCAAAATTAAATTTGTATAAGATCCTAGTAAAGTAAAGATGTAAAAGGTTTGTCTTTTATTTTATTTAGATTCATTTTGATTCCATTTTTGCTTTCAAGGATGGATTTAAAGTGTTCAAAAGTCCAGTAAGACAGTAAATTTTTTTTATCTTCATGATGAGAATCAATTGAAAATAATGAATGACGCTAGTCGCTACTAACGGCCAGAACTGTCCACTCAGGACGTTAAGATAGTGCAAAGAGGTGATATTATTGATTGTGTGGGAGATGGAATTAGTAGAATCGTGTGATGAAATCATACCCCCTAAGCTTATAGATAATGTTAGCTTTTTTATGTCAAGTATTTACCCTCATTTTCTTGCTTCGCTGTAGCATTTTTCCTGCTTTTTTTTGCCGAATGATCATGGTCTTGAAAATCTTAACACCTTTAATACTGAACATTTCGATGCACTGGAATGAAACTATCCTACCTTCAAATTCACTCTAATTGAAACTATCCAAGTCCAAATTGCTACATTTCAGGAGAGATTTTGAAGTGTTTAAGGTTTTTTTCCAGTACTTGAAAAATAGGGGAAGAGGTGACCTTTCGAGTTTCTTAAAGTAGGTTAAAATTTACTGCTTAAAAGTCCAAATAAGGACTTTAAATAGTTTCAGGATGTGATAAAACCAACTTTGCAAAATTAATTTTCAACATAGGATACGAAAAAAAAAACAGATTGGAATACATCCAGTGTCATGGTGCTGAAAATTCGGATTCAGCACAAAATTTTACACAAAACGGACCAAAAATTCATTTTTTTCCACTTTTGAACGTTGGATAGCTTCAATAGGAGCCGAGTTGGAGATAAGATAGTTTCATTTCAGCACAGTACTTTACCGTCAAAATATACTAAAACTCAGGTCAGAAAATAATGAAGTGTGCTACACAACCGGTGTTTCTTAATACAGGCGAATATTTCTAATTTTAAAACACTCAAAGTTTGAGTTTCCTCCGCACACTTTGATATCTATAGAAATTTGATCTATCCCTTTGTGGAATATTGTTGACCAATTAAATTCTCCGAACCAAAGGAAAAAGTCACATTAAACTTGTAAATTGGGTAAAATTCGAGTTTAAATTACCGACTTGGCTAAGAAGTAGACATACCATTAGAGTCAGAATTGCATCCTTAACCCAAATATGACATTCATTTATGGGCGTTGAATTCTCCTTAAGTTGAACTATTCTCTTAATTAAATTAAAACTTTGTCAAAAGTAAAGAAAACTCATTGCATATATACATTTCAGGGTATATATTTGCACAGTAGGGTGATGATGGTAAAGTTCATATCCGAGGCAAATGAATGTTATATTCTCTCTATACGCGGGAGGCTTCTCCTCTCTTCGGTCCCTTCTTTTAATGCTATAGAGTTTTTTTTACTGCTTTATTGAAAGTATTTCTAAGCACAATAAATATAGTAGAAAATTGCACTTTTTTTTACCGATTGCCTTCCAAAACATTTGGTACTCTAGTTTGAAATTATTGGAGCTTAACTCAATTATTTGATTCAGTTTACAGCGTCTGTGATTTCATCTTGGGAGGCTAAGACTCCATATCTAGGCGGCTTGAGGATGCTGTAGTACCAAGTACATTAAAATTGAAATTAGTATAAAAGAATAAACGCAACAAGGGAAGAAAAGAATAATAACACAATATCCCAACATCTCAATGTTACCATCAACAATAATATAGGACCAACCATTAGCAAAGCATCAGCATCTTCGAAAAAATGTATCTATCACAAAGAAATATTCAACCACACCTATCTTCTGGGAATTCCGCACTCTAAACGATTTTAATAACGATTTAAAGTATTTTCTATACGATTAAACGCATTTTATTTTAAGTTCATATAAATTTGTGTTATGTACGTAGAAAAATATTGTAAATTGTGATGATTTGTTTAATGCATTTAATATTTTTATGTATTTGTAGTGTATTTTAAGATGAGAAAGGAGCACCCCCTTCCTGCTATGGGCAACTAGTGAAAGTAATTTTTCCGAGTTGTGTGTTAATTTTAATTCCGGTATTTTTTTTCTATGAATTTAAATTTTATTTAAAATTTAATAGGTTTGTTATTTTATAACAAATTATTGATTTGTTATTGATTTAATTATTAATATTTAAATTTTTGAAGAAAGGTGGAATAGGATTTTTAAATATAAAAAATAGGATTAACAGATTATTTTTTCAAAGGTCAAAAAATTAGGATGTTCAGAGAATTTTGGTAAAGAGGATTAATTATTTGATATATAAAAATTGAGTAATTCTTAGTTCAATAGCCATTAACATTTATAGGCTGACATTGCAAAGGAAGACGTGTTTGCAGGAGTTAAGATGAGAGTCATCGCTTTGATCACTATTCCGATAAGGACATTTGCCGTCATGTCGCCAAGGGCTCTTCAACGAAAACGATTTTTGTCTATGGTAAAATAGCTCTGGAGAAGAAGATACTTCCAAACACACCAAAATAAAAAGCAGCATGGATATGGAGGAACTAAATAATGATCCTCTTTTATTGTGGGTTTCAATTCCAGAAGATATCCAATGAGGAGGTTTTCAATCACTTTAAGCAATTTGGAAATCTTTTCCCATCCTCAGTCATTCGTAGGTTTGGAAGTACATAAGAAACCAAGGTGCTATTGAAGCTTTCAAGAATTGCGATCGTTAATTTTGTAGACTCAGATCCGATTTAACCAAAACTTCAAGAATAAAAATTGCAGAGAATGGAAATGGGTACTCGTATGATACAATATTTGGCCCCTATCTGGGAGAAAAATGACAAAAGTTATGATGGAGGATCCATACATACGAAAACCGTATCAGATTGAAAATTTTGCCCGGTTCTGCAACGTGCTTGTGAGCAACTGCCCTGCTTTAAAGACAATATATTTAACTATAGGCAAACACCATTAAAGAGAGGACAGAAGAGCCCCAGAGCAAATGTTTTATGAAATCAACATGGATTTGGATTCCCATTATGTGAAAATGAAGATTCTTTATTCCTCCACCCTTAGAGACAGGACTGTCAGGCTCCTTGATAGAAGCATAAAATAACACATGGGTGGCAGAAATGGGGCACGACTTGGATATTTATGAGCCAAATCCTCATAGGGCATGGTTCAATGGAGTTTAGACCTTCCACCATGCAAAAAACCTCAGTATCCTTTGCCTTTCATCAGGAGGACAACTGAATCAGCAAGAGTACGAGGGAGCGGCAGCTGGTAACTCCTTGGAGAATATCTACATCCTTATTCTGTTTGGATATTGCTTGGAGGAAATCAAATGTGTCAAGCGAACAGAACAGGAAGCTATTAAAACTTAGAGTAATTGCGTTTAATACGTTTTGTTCTGTGTAGTCAGTTTTGGCTGTTAACTGATCCTTATTCAGTTTGGACATTACTAGACGGAAATCTAATGTAAGAAAGCTGTTGAAAGTGCATTAAAAATTTTTGCTGTGATTTTTTTCTGTGTAGTTGCTGCTGCCTGTTAACTACTCCTTACTATGTTTTGGGGATTTCTAGCAATTTTGCAGAAATGTGTTGCAAATTACTGCATAATCAAGGCTCCAGGGTGGCTTTGAAATTTTCAAACTGCAGTTGAAAGAACTATCTGAAAAAAATATCGTATTTAGACTTTTGTTGTAACTGCACGTATTACTGTTCAAAATATATCACTAACAGATCAAGAAAAGCCAGTTCCAATGTTTTTATCTTTCAATGAAAGATAGAAACATTAACAACCAAAGCACAAGTTGTACTAGTTTATTTGCCCAAAGAAACGTTCAGAAAGATTGTAAATAGCTATAAAAAACTGGGTTAAATAGGTGCGGAAAATATACCAAAACAATAGATGGCACTTATTATTCTACTATTTTTGGAGGAACTCAGCCCTTTCATTATTTGAAACCTTTAATAAGGTGAATTTTTCGAAGAACCTCTGTGCAATTACACCTTACCTCTTGAGTTTACATCGTAGTTTATTAAAGACTACTCGCCAGCGATCTCAATTTTCAAATTCCTGTCTAGCTCTTAAAATAAGTCATTAGGTAAATTAAATATCGAAATGAACTCCTACGCGGGAAATACAATACCATTATCGTATATGTTTTTATCATAGATGACTTAGGACACATTAGAAAAATCCCGAAAAACCTCCGCACATTACATATGCCCTTTTGATATTTGTCCATAGTAATTCTTCTAGTGAAAGTTCGACCACTTATTTTCAAATAGTTTTGGAACCTCTATGAAACCCTATTCTTCCGGTGAAACCTGGTTCAGAACTAGGTCGAAAGTTTTATTTTTCTAAGTTGGGTGTAATCGGAAATTGTCTTATAATCTGGAACGAATGATACTCAGAATGATAGGGATGGTAATTGCAACATCAAGCTCGATTTTGAATTATCTTTTTTGGCAGTTCATTGAAAATAAAACGTTGAAAAATGCCCTATCCCCCCCTCTATGGTTTTAGATTCTCTTTCCAATAAAAAAGGGAAGAGAAATTCTTAACCCCCACCTCTCTGTCCTATTTTTATGAATTGGTGTGATGTCAGACAACGTGTTATTTTGCATCGTGTCTTCACTTTATTGTATTTTACAATTCTTTATTGATAAAAATTTGACTTGTATATACTCATACTTTGTATACGATTATTGTGATACTTTTGACAAAACATACTTAGACAGATACTTTTGACAGGATTTTCTTGCAATTTTGTAGAAATGTGTTCCCAGCACATATTTAGACTTTCGTTGAAGCTGCACGCATTAATGTTCAAAATATATCAATAACAAATTAAGAAAAGCCAGTTCCAATGTTTTTATCTTTCAATGAAAGATAGAAACATTAACAACCCAAGTACAAGTTGTACTAATTTATTTCAGATTTCAATAAAAACAAATACAATCTCAAAGA
Organism: Artemia franciscana; assembly: GCF_032884065.1. Classification (NCBI taxonomy): domain Eukaryota; kingdom Metazoa; phylum Arthropoda; class Branchiopoda; order Anostraca; family Artemiidae; genus Artemia; species Artemia franciscana. Next base: position 2,687,572 of record NC_088874.1, read on the forward strand.
CCTACCCGGTGTGGTTGCGTTATGTAAGGATCTTCCACTGTAGCATCATTTACATTTCTACCCAGATGGAGGCTAAATATCTGTTCATAAGAATAACAAATTGCATTTTCTTGAATATGGAGTTTAAAATATGAAGTAACATCTGATCTGCCAGGTGAAAATTTACGATCAAAATTTTTCAAACTCTTAATGTAAAATGCGTCAGTGTACTAAACTAGATTTTTTGTCCAAAGAAATGTTCAAAGAGATTGTAAATAGCTATGAAAAATGGATTAAATCGATGCTGAAAATATACCCAAAAAAGAGATGGCACCTATTGTTCAACTGTTTTGGAGGAACTCAGCCCTTTCATTTTGTGAAACCTTTATTAAGTTTACCTCTTGTTTTTACTTCGTAGTTTGTTAAAGCCTACTCGCCAGCGTTTTTCAATTTTCTCATTCCTGTCTAGCTCTTAAAATAAGTCATTAGGTAAATTAAGTATGTAAATGAACTCTTACGCGATAAATACAATATCATTATCGTATTTTGTTTTTCGTAGATGACTTGGAACACATTAGAAACATCCCGAGGAATTTCCGCACATTACATATGCCTTTTGAAATTTGCCCATAGTACTTCATCTAGTGAAAGTTCGATCACTCATTTTCAAAAAGTTTTTGGAACCTCTATGAAACCCTATTCTTCCGGTGAAACCTGGTTCAAAACTAGGTCGAAAGTTTCTTTTTCTAAGTTGGGTTTAATTGGAAATTGTCTTCTAATTTTGAAAGACTGATACATGAGAATGATAGGGATGGTAATTACCTCATCAAGCACGATTTTGAATTATCTTTTTTGGCAGTTCATTAAAAATAGAACGTTGAAAAATGCCCTCCCCCCTATAGTTTTAGTTTCTTTTTCCATTAAAAAAGGGAAGGGAAATTCTTAACCCCCACCTCTCTGTCCTATTTTTGTGAAATGGCGTGATGTCAGACAACGTGTTATTTTGCCTCGTGTCTGCGGTTTGTTGTATTTTGTCATTCCTTATTGATAAAAATTTGATTTTGTATGCTCATACTTTGTATACGATTTTTGTAATACTTTTGACAAAACATATAATCGAAGAAGAAATAAACAAAGTTGATTATCAGAAAATGGGTAGAATACGATTCAGTGAGAAAGTCCCTATCGTTGATATTGACTATGGTAAAACAGAATGCATGGATGAAGATGAAAATTGTCCAAATAAGTGATTTCTATTATCGGCAAACTTGCGTCCACCTTATTCGGTTTGTCCGCCGATGAAGATTTAAATTTACTAAGAGAAAATCTAAAAACTAAATGCAGCCATGAATGCCACGCTAAATTTACACAAAATACACGCAAGTATAGCCAACTATCGAAAAGACAAAAATGAAACAATTCCCCCCCTTCAAAAATGAAAAAAAATCCAAAACCGTCCACATTCAAAACTTAGTTGGCAAACTAGCGTTACCCATTTATAACTTAAAAACAAGATCGTGCATGTTGGCTCTTTTTGAAAGAATCACAACAACAAAATATTCCTAACTCATGTGAAACTCTAATAGGAAGCACAAAAAGAGAAATGTATATCAATCTACGAAATGAAGGTTATTTACTGTGCCAAAAAAGACAGCAGGAGCCCACTCCTGTCACAATATTACCAAGAAAATCAACCCCAGTTATCGAACTGAGCTACTCTTACAGAACGTCGGAACAATAACTATTAATCAAGGTTACCGACTTGTAAACAAAGAGAGCCCAAAAGTCCTGAACTTTCAAGAAGTAAATATGTCATTCGCAATTCCAAATATAAACGATAAGAAAATGAAGTTCATCTGGCCAGAAATTGAGAAGATTAAAGGTACAAAGCCATTGAAAAAGATAAAGGAGGCATTAGACTCACAAATAGCACTCTTCACAAGTGAGGACCAAAGATTAAAATAGGTGGAAAGTCAGTATGGATTATTTTCACCAAATCCCTGGGAAAATATTATAATAACAAAATTTCTTGTGTTTCTCATTTCACTACCAACAAAAACACTGCTAACGCTGAACTGTGAAAAGCTCTTAAAACTACGAAAAACAAACGCCAAACATGAGATAATTGACCAACAAGACATGCATCAATTTAACCCCACGGATCACGATGATATCTAAATCATAAAAACTGGGAGGATATCGCACGACAGTTAAGAAGTCGTCTTTTGTATATACTAATATCCAGTCCCTATTGTAAATAAATATTGCTAAAGTATAGTTGAGCGACTATGACAATATAAATTGTGTTTCTTCATTTATGTTTGGTGCATCCATACATCAGTAATATAAAAGAAGTGGCAGAAAAATTCATGTAAAATCAGACCTCTAATATTTACGAAATAGATAGCAATTTTATAGAAGTGTTCTCGTACTCGCCGCCACAACACAATAACCAGTGGTAAACTAACAATCCTTGAAATATTGCTGATTATATATTATTTACAATTTTGTTATAAGGATTTTTACCTATTTTATGTACTATTGTACCTACTGAGAATCTGATTCTGCCAAGATATTGCTATTACAAAAATTGGCGTGCTATGGCAACCGTCCACCCATTATGGTAAAAAATCAAATTATGAGTAAAATCTATTGTCATAATTTATCAACCACCGAAGAATGCCCATAAAAACCAAAACTAATAATTTCCCATCCCACATAAAACCCACGAATGCGATAATCGTCCTCTTCGATAATCCCAGTCATAAAGAAGAAAATTGCAACTATGATTACTTCAATAATCGCCTTAGACCCAATCACAAAACTGATAATTTCCCCACAAAAACCCACAAAGACGATGATCGTCTACCTCGATAATCCCAGTCATAAAGAAGAAAATTGCAACTATGATTACTTCAATAATCACCTTCAACCCACATTCTTAATACAATGATAGCAAGACCAAGTCAACCTAAGAAAAAAACGTATGATCTGAAGAATATACACGAACTGATATCGAACTAATATCGGTTAACAGTTATTGGTTATCGGTAGCAGTAGCTGAAAGAAACAAGACATCTACCACACAGATCAGGAACTCTACATGCAAAGACTACAAAACCCAAGCAATTTAAAAACACAAAATATCAACATCATTGGCAATTAAGAATACAAGAAATGCCCCAAATAACCTGTAATATTATAAGTTACGAAGTGAAATATCCAAGTAACGTTTCGATAACTTTCTGAATCAAACAACCTTCCATATATAAAATTTGGTAGAAACTCTAGATAATTTAAATAATTTTTAAGAAACATTACGAGCTTAACCAAATCTAGTGAAGAGTTTACATATTAAAAGCAGTATGAAGTGAAAGGGGAATGTGAAAAACTAAAAACTTATATTAATAAGACGGAACAATCTTTGACCAAATCTAAAAGTGAAATGGAAAGAAAACAAAAATTATGGCAAGGATATGAAATAAAGAGATCTAACAAACTTAGTGAAGAATTATACCAAAAATGAGCTAGTAGTGATTTGCAAAATATTATAAAACTAGCTTAGCAAAGAATTATAACAAAGATGTGCCAGTAGTGCTTTGCAGAATATTACAAAACTAACGAGTGTTTTTCAATCCTGACGCAAATGTAACCTGACTATTATGCTTTAATATTTTGGAATACCTGGGATCAATTGGAAATATAGTTGAATTAAATTAATTTTAGTAAAATAAGTAAGACTTTAGAAAAAAACTAATGAAACTAGGTATTCAAAGTGTACAGTTGCAGTTTATTTAAGTGTATTATATTATTCTAAGGTTTCGGAGTATAAGCTTTAAGGCGTTAAATTATTTCATTAATATTACCTTAATCATCATGGTTCTAGCTGTAAGAATAAAAACAACAAACACAAAGGAATATAGTACTGTAGATGTAGATCAATAACCATTCCACGGCGAACGAGAGATAAGGATGAATTTAAAATATTAATAAACAATATCAAACGTCAAAACAATAAATTTTAAGATAAAACTATTATAAAAATGGGAGATTAACCTGATGAGGACATCATTCTAGGATGGGACGGGGGATATGTGACTTACAGTCCTAAAATTCTCCTATAAAATCCAAGGCTTTGAAGATTGTCATTTTTGCAACCCGATTTCGAAATAGTGCAGAAAATTATTTCTTCAAGTATTCAATACATTCGTCAACAAATATCATAAATTGAAATGCATTCCATAAGAAAATGATATCTTATCACGATGAAAAGAACATAAATTTAAATGCACTCCATAAGAAAATGACATCTCCTTAAGAAAGTCGTGACTTAAAGCAAATGTTAATTGCATTAATTTAATTACGGTTCAATATATGTCTTGTCAATTCCATAAGAGAATATCAAGATCAAAATATCCGTGGTATTGTAGAGTCGTGATATTCTTATTTAGAAGGCGGTCAAACAATGCAAAAGCACGGAATATATTCGTGCGACACAAATATTAAGGACTTTATCAAGTTTTAGCTTTGAGACAATCAATTAATATTTATTTACAATAGGGACTGGATAATAGTATGTACAAAAGATGACCTCTTAACTGTCGTGCGATATCCTCCCAGTTTTTATGATTTAGATATCATCGTGATCAGTGGGGTCAAATTGATGCATATCTTGTTCATCAATTATCTCAGGTTTGGCGTTTGTTTTTCGCAGTTTTAAAAGCTTTTCATTGTTCAGCGTTAGCAGAGCACAAACAACAAAGAGAGATAATCTCCATAAAAAAACCTCAGACGAGGCTGCAGCCAGTAGAAAATTTCACCTTTTGTTTCCCTTCCCCTCCCATGCGTACTTTTCCCCCACCTTTTCCAACCTTGCCGTGGCAGTTTATCTCTTTCAGTTTCAAAATTGAGTTTGTATAAGCTTCTAGTAAAGTAAAGATGTACAAGGTTTGTCTTTTATTTTATTTAGATTGATTTTGATTCCATTTTTGCTTTCAAGGACAGATTCAAAGTGTTCAAAAGTCCAGTAACAGTAAGAAAATCTTTATCTTCATGGTAAGAATCAATTGAAAATAATGGCTGGCGCTGGTCGCTGCCAACGGCTAGAACTGTTCACTAAGGACGTTTAGATAGTGCAAAGAGGTGATATTATTGGTTGTGTGGGAGATGGAATTACTACAAACGTGTGATGAAATCATACCCCCTAAGCTTATCGATAAGGTTAGCTTTTTTATGTCAACTGTTTGCCCTCTTTTTCTTGCTTTGCTGTAGCATTTTCCTATTTTTTATTTGCCGAATGATCATGGTCTTGAAAATCTTAACACCTTTGCTGCTGAACATTTCGATGCACTGGAATCCTACCTTTAAATTTGCTCTAATTGAAACTATCCCTGGCCAAATTGCTACTTTTCTGAAGAGATTTTGAAGTGTTTAAGGTTTTTTTTCCAGAACTTGAAAAATAGGGGAAGAGGTGACCTTTTGAGTTTCTTAAAGTAGGTTAAAATTTACTGCTTGAAAGTCCAAAAAAGGAAAATAGTTAAACTATTCTCTTAATTCAATTAACACTTTGTCAAAATATTTCAGGGTATATATTTGCACAGTAGGGTGATGAAGGTAAAGATCATATCAGAGGCAATTGAATGTTATATTCCCTCTATATGAGGGAGGTTTCTCCTCTCTTCGGTCCCTGCTTTTAATGTTATAGAGTTTTTTTTTACTCCTTTACTGAAAGTATTTCTAGGCACAATAAATATAGTAGGAAATCGCAATTTTTTTACCGATTGCCTTCCAAAACATTTGGTACTCTAATTTGACATTTTTGGAGCTTAACTCGCTTATTTGATTCAGTTTACAGCGTCTGTGATTTCATCTTGGGAGGCTAAGACTCCATATCTAGACGGCTTGAGAATGCTGTAGTACCAAAGACATTAAAACTGAAATTAGTAAAAAAGAATAAACGCAACAACGGAAGTAGAGAAAACTAACACAATATCCCCACATGTCAATGTTACCATCAACAATACTATAGGAACAACCATTAGCAAAGCATCAGCATCTTCGAAAAAATGTTTCCATCACAAAGAAATATTCAACCAGACCAATCTTCTGGGAATTCCGCACTCTAAACGATTTTAGTAACGATTTAAACAATTTTCTAAACGATTATAAGTATTTATTTTAAGTTTATATAGATTTGTGTTATGTAAGTAGAAAAATAATGTAAATTGTGATGATTTGTTTAATAAGTTTATTAATTTGTAGTGTATTTTAAAATGAGAAGGGAGCAGCTCCTTGCTGCTATGGGCAACTAGTGAAAGTAATTTTTTCAAGTTGTATGTTAATTTTATTTTCGGTATTTTTTTATTAATTTAAATTCTGTTTAATATTTAATAGGTTCGTTAATTCATAACAAATTATTGATTTGTTATTGATTTAATTATTGATATTTAAATTTTTGAAGAAAGGTAGAATAGGATTTTTAAATATAATAGATAGGATTAATACATTTAATATAATAGGATTATATTAAATCAAATATATTGAATAATGTAATAAGATTATATATATTAGGATAAATAGGATTAATAGATTGAAAAAATTAGGATGTTCAGAGAATTTTAGTAAAGAGGATTGATTATTTGATATATAAAAATTAAGTAATTCTTAGTTCAATAGCCATTAACATTTATAGGCTGACGTTGCAAAGGAAGATGTGTTTGCAGGAGTTAAGATGAGAGTCATCACTTTGCTCACTATTCCGATAAGGACATTTGCCGTCATGTCGCCAAGGACTCTTCAAGAAAAACGATTTTTGTCTATGGTAAAAATAGCTCTGGAGAAGAAGATACTTCCAAACCCACCAAAATAAAAAGCAACATGGACATGGAGGAACTAAATAATGATCCTCTTTTATTGTGGGTTTCAATTCCGGAAGATATCCAATGAGGAGGTCTTCAACCACTTTAAGCAATTTGGTCATCTTTTCCCATCCTCAGTCATTCATAGGTTTGTACAGGAAAAATTAAGTACATAAGAATCCAAGGTGCTATTGATGCTTTCAAGAATCGCGATCGTTAATTTTGTAGAATCAGATCAGATTTAATTGAAACTTCAAGAATCAAAATTGCAGAGAATGGAATTGGGTACTTGTATGATAAAATATTTGGCCCCTATATGGGACGAAAATGACACAAGTTATGGTGGAGGATACAAACATACGACAACCGTATCAGATTGAAAATTTTGCCCGGTTCTGCAGCGTGCTTGTGAGCCGCTGCCCTGCTTTAAAGACAATATATTTAACTACATGCAAACACCATCAAAGAGAGGACAGAAAAGCCCAAGAGCAAATGTTACATGAAATCAACACAGATTTGGATTCCGATGATGTTAATATGAAGATGCTTTATTCCTCTACCCTCTGAGACAAGGCTGTCAGGCTCCTTGATGGAAGCATAAAATAACACATGGGTGGCAGAGATGGGACTTGGCTTGGATATTTGCAGGCCAAATCCTCACAGGGCATGGATCAATGCACTTTAGACCTTTGACCATGCAAAAAAAACTCAGTATCCTTTGCCTTTCATCAGGGGGACAAATGAGTCAGCAAGAGCACAATGGAGCAGCAGTTTGTAACATTATTCTGTTTGGATATTGCTTGGAGGAAATCGAATGTGTCAAGTGAACAGAACAGAAAGTTATTACAACGTAAAGTAATTGTGTTTAATACGTTTTTTTCTGTGTAGACAGTTTTGGCTGTTAACTGATCCTTATTCAGTTTGGACATTACTTGACGGAAATCTAATGTGTGAAAGCTGCTGAAAGAGAAGTAAAAATTTTTGTTGTGATTTTTTTTTCTTTGTAATTGTTGCTGTCTGTTAGCTACTCCTTTCTATGTTTTGGGGAATTCTTGCAATTTTGCAGAAATATGTTGCCAGCACATATTTAGACTTTCGTTGTAGCTGCACGCATTGCTGTTCAAAATATATCACTAACAGATCAAGAAAAACAGTTCCAATGTTTTTATCTTTCATTGAAAGATAGAAACATTAGCAACCTAAGCACAAGCTTTACTAATTTATTTCAGATTTCAATAAAAACAAATACAATCTCAAAGACCTACCCGGTGTGGTTGCCTGATGTACGGATCTTCCACTGTAAGCGTCATTTACATTTCTACCCACATGGGGGCTAAATATTTGTTCATAAGAATAACCAATTGTATTTTCTTGAATATAGGTTTTAAAATATGAAGTAACATCTGATCTGCCAGGTGAAAATTTATGATTAAAATTTTTCAAACGCTTAATGTAAAATGCGTCAGTGTACTAAACTAGATTTTTTGTCCAAAGAAATGTTCAGAGAGATCATAAATAACTATTCAAATGGGTTAAATCTGTGCTTAAAAAATACAAAAAATAGATGGTACTTATTGTTCAACTGTTTTGGAAGAACTCATCCCTTTCATTGTGCAAAACTTTTATTAAGCTGAATTTTTCAAAGAACCCCGGTGTAATTAAACCTTACCTAACGTTTTTACATCGTAGTTTGTTAAAGCCTACTCGCCAGCGTTTTTCAATTTTCACATTCCTGTCTAGCTCTTTAAATAAGTCATTAGGTAAATTAGGTAAGTAAATGAACTCCTACGCGGTAAATACAATATCATTATCGTATTTTTTTATCATAGATGACTTGGAACACATTAGAAACATCCCGAGGAACCTCCGCACATTACATATGCCTTTTGATATTTGTCCATAGTAGTTCCACTAGTGAAAGTTTGATCACTCATTTTCACAAAGTTTTTGGAACCTCTATGAAACACTATTCTTCCCGTGAAATCTGGTTTAAAATTTGGTCGAAAGTTTCTTTTTCTAAGTTGGGTTTAATTGGAAATTGTCTTCTAATCTTGAACGACTGATGCAACAGAATGATAGGGATGGTAATTGCCCCATCAAGCTCGATTTTGAATTATCTTTTTTGGCAGTTTATTGAAAATAAAACGTTGAAAAATGCCCTCCTCCCCTCTATGATTTCAGTTTCTTTTTCCATTTAAAAAGGGAAGGGAAATTCTTAACCCCAACCTCTCTGTCCTATTTTTCTGAAATGGCGTGATGTCAGACAACGTGTTATTTTGCCTCTCCTCTGCGCTTTGTTGTATTTTGTCATTCCTTATTGATAAAAATTTGATTTTGTATACTCATACGATTTCTGTGATACTTTTGACAAAACATATAATCGAAGAAAAAATAAACAAAGTTGATTATAAAAAAAAGCTAGAATACGATTCAGTGAGAAAGTCCCTATCGTTGATATTGACTTTGGTAAAACAGAATGCATGAATGAAGATAAAAATTGTCCAAATAAGTGATTACCATTATCGGCGATCTTGCGTCCACCTTATTCGGTTTGTCCACCGATGAAGATTTAAATTTACTAAGAAAAAATCAAAAAACTAAATACAGCCATGAATGCCACGGTAAATTTACAAGAATACACGCAAGTATAGCTAACTATCGAAAAGACAAAAATGAAACAGTTCCCCTCCCCCCAAAAAATTCAAAACCGTCCACATTCAAAACTTAGTTGGCAAACTAGCGTTACCCATTTATAACGAAAAAACAAGATCGTGCATATTGGCTCTTTTTGAAAGAATCACAGCAACAAAATGTTCCCAACTCATGTGAACCTCTAATAGGAAGCACAAAAAGAGAAATATTTATCGATCTACGAAATGATGGTTATTTAATGCGCCATAAAAGACAGCAGGAGCCCACTCCTGTCGCAATAATACCGCGAAAATCAACCCCAGTTATCTAACTGAGCTACTCTTACAGAACGTTTGAACAATAACTATTAAACAAGGTTACCGACTTGTATACAAAGAGAGCCCAAAAGTCATGAAATTTCAAGAAGTAAATATGTCATTCGCAATCCCAAATATAAACGATGAGAAAATGAAGTTCATCTGGCCAGAAATCGAAAAGATTAAGGGTACAAAGCCATTGAAAAAGATAAAGGAGGCATTAAAGTCACAAATTTACTAGTGAGGACCAAAGATTAAAATATGTGGAAAGTCAGTATGGATTATTTTCACCAAATTCCTGGTACAATATTATAATAACAAAATTTCTTGTGTTTCTCATCTCACTAAGAATAAAAGCACTGCCAACGCTGAACTATGAAAAGCTCTAAAAATTTCGAAAAACAAACGCCAAACACGAGATAATTGACGAACAAGATATGCATCAATTTAACCCCACGGAACATGATGATATCTAAATGATAAAAACTGAGAGGATATCGCACGATAGTTAAGAAGTCGTCTTTTGTATATACTAATATCCAGTCCCTATTGTAAATAAACATTGCTAAAGTATAGTTGAGCGGCTATGACAAATAAATTGTGTTTCTTCATTTATGTTTGGTGCAGCCATACATCAGTAATATGAAAGAAGTGGCAGAAAAATTCATGTAAAATCAGACCTCTAATATTTAGCAAATAGATAGCAATTTTATAGAAGTGTTCTCGTACTCACCGCGACAACACAATAATCAGTGGTAAACTAACAATCCTTGAAATATTGCTGATTATGTATTATACAATTTTTTTTATAAGGATTTTACCTATTTTATGTGCTATTTTACCTACTGAGAATGTGATTCTGCTAAGATATTGCTTTTACAGAAACTGGCGTGCTATGAAAACCGACCACCCATTATCGTCAAAAATCAAATAACGAGTAACATCTATTGTCATAATTTATCAACCACCGAAGAATGCCCGTAAAACACAAAACTGATAATTTCCCATTCCACCAAAACCAACGCAGACGATAATCGTCCATCTCGGTAATCCCAGTCATAAAGAAGAAAATTGCAACTATGATTACTACAATAATAACCTTCAACCCACATTCTTAATACAATGATAGCAAGACCAAGTCGACCTAAGAAGAAAACATATGGGCTGAAGAATATACACGAACTGAAATCGAACTAAAATCGGGTAACAGTTGTGGCAGTAACTCAGAGAAACAAGACATCTACCACACATATAAGGAACTCTACAATCAAGAACTACGAAACTTGCAACCCAAGCCATTTAAAAACCCAAAATATCTACATCATTGGCAATCAAGAATACAAAAAATGCCCCAAGTAACCTGTAATATTATAACTTATGAATAGAAATATCCAAGTAACGTTTTGATAACTTTCTGAATCAAACAACTTCCAAAGATAAAAATTGGAAGAAACTCTTTAGGTAATTTAAATAATTTTTTAAGAAACATTACAAACTTAACTAACTAAGATTACAAACTAAGATGCAACAAAAGTTGGTTTACAGACACAAATCTATTGATTGTACAGGAGTAACTCATTGTCCCTATTTCTCATTGAAATTGTCATTGTCATATCTCATTGTCCACTGGAAAACATGTATATTAGTCGTTCATGACTTCTAAGCTATGCTGAAACCCATGACAATCATAAGGAGATAAATATACAATCATTTCGCTGTGTGACAAAATAATTGTAAAACTGGCCTTTCCTTTTATGACAAATTAATTATCATATCGCAAAAACAAACAATTTAATGAAAAACACCATTAAATTTTTTTATGAACCATTTTTAGTCAACTTGTGGTTTAAAGTCTCTGCAAATTAACTTGCAATATGCATATAGTCCAAGGGTAACACTAGATAAGACCTTAGATGATCAAAAGCCAGACGCAGTGTTTCTTCAAGAGCCCTATGCGTATCTGAATATTTCATCAAATTATAACAATTTTTCACATTTGATCCCGATAAAAAGTTTTGCAAGAAAGAAATATTGCTTAAAGGTGAGATAGAAAAGCCAAAAGAAATCATAAGTTTCTAGCAATGAGTTGATAAATTAATCAAAATCAGGAAAGCGATAATAAAAATTTAAAACACTCATAAAATCAATGCCTCAAGACGCCTACCTATACGCCGCCAATTTTATATTTCGGAACTTCGATATATTTAAACTTGAACCATTGGAAATATATTTTTCATGGCATTTGGACCTCCTCAGAATCCTAATCGATCAAGGGGTGCAACTAAAGCAAAAATCAAAGATTTGGTGACAAGGCATTAAATGTTATCTTTGGCAAACTTCTACAGATAAATAACTTCCACGCAACCTATCAATTAAAACTCCAACATTACAATATCCTTAAAGAAATAATAACAAAAATGTTCAAATCAACCTATTAACTTTCAATATGCATATAATTCAAGGGTAGCACTGGATAAGACCTTAGATGAGCATAAACCAGATATGGTACTTCTTCAAGAGCCCTGTGCAAATAAATCTAATCAATTTCATCAAATTATAATAATTTTTCCAGATTTGATCCTGATAAAGTTTTACAGGAAATAAATATTGGTTAAAAGTGATATAAAGCCAAAAGACATAATAAAATTTCTAGTAATGAGTTGATAAATTAATCAAAATCAGGAAAAAGATAAAAAACGTTTAAAACACTCCTGAAATTACGGTGAGTCTGTACATCAAGGGTCCCAAATCACAGTGTACTTATTATATTGCCTTCCATAAGCGAGTTTCTTGCTGGCCAATTAACAATGGTATGTAAAAATGCAGTGTGCAGTTGTCTAATACCTTAGACAACGTGAAAAATACATCTTGCTATGTAGTATGTGATGAATTGAATGCTAGAAGCCCATTTTAAGACCAAAAGACGACTAGACGTTGGTAGTAACGATTATAAACAGTTATAACGTAGTAAGAATCATAGAGGTGTTTGAATTATAAGATTTTCTAGATAGCAAAAATCATGTAGTATTCCTTGACCCAAATGAAAGTACATATGATATAAGTGGCAACACAAGTCCAAACGTGAACGAAGTTAGATCTTCCTCACTTTCATTCATGGAAAATTTAGATGTATTTTCTGAAACAGTATCCAAAGTCTTCTTTAGTTATAGTTATAGCAAACACATTTAGCATAAATTTTATTATAGGAAGGCGATATTGTCGTATGATATTGTTGAAAAAATGGTGATGGAAAATATATAAGAAAAACCAACCCTCAAACGGTGCAAAATGGCTTTTGGGGTAAAATAGTAAATTTTCCTAAATGATATTTTTGATTGTTTAATGGTAATTCAACTTTTAGATAGGACAAACGTATCCATACCTGCCAGCCACCCTACTTGTTAAAAACAAAACTAGCAAGTACTAAAAATTGTGTATAAATCTTCTGTGACTGTTTTCTCAATTCCTTGATTCTTTATATAATCTATTTGCTAAGGTTTGAACACTGCGATGCACGCCTCTCGTACCATGTCTCATCTCTTTAAACAACCAAGATTAGTGAATTTATTCATTAATTTTGCTCGAAAATTGTAAACATCTGAGAAAAAAAACATAGATAGGTACTGAGTTCCCTGGAAACAGTCAAGACTTTAGGTGCGTTACTTCCATCTCAAAAGAGGATATATCGATTTTAGTATCAAAGTCACATGAAACTTAGATAAGTGTAAAATATTATATGTAATAAATCTATTAACAAATCGTATCTTCGACAGTTTCATAATACCTAGAGAACAAAAACATAGATTAACAATAACATAAAAAGTGACAATTACAAAAGTCGAAAATAAAGGTGAAGATCAAAGAAATACGCGGTTAAAAGATAAATGGCTGCAAATATTACAACGAGTCAAAACGACAGTGAAGAACAAAGAAATGTGCAGCTACAAGATATGCAATCAGATCAGAACGATTCGAAAATGATATTTAAAGCAATGAACGGTTTTTAAGTACTATTAAAGTACCTAAAAGAAAAAAAAGTTATACTTATATTGAAACTACCTTCAATATAAGCTTGGAAATACTAAAGAACCGATTTAGCTTCACAAATGAATTAAATCCAGCTGAAGAACCTTTTAACTTTATTGGTGTTGCTCCTATAATTGTCTCAAACGGCAAGAAGAAAAGACTGTTCTACCAGATTTGTGACCTGCCATCAATTTTATAATTGCTCGGGTCGGATATAGAAGAACTTCATTTGATGTGTTATAATACAACAATTTATGGAAACAGTAGTACACCACTCAGGGTATTATCGGTTGAAACTGGGTATCTTAATATCAATACTAAAGGTTCTACTGTCCATTTGATTCAGCAATCTTCTCCCCCAAAAACGAAAATTGGTCAACCAGGCTTAGTTGGCCTAAGTGGAGGAACTATTTTAATAAAAGTCCATTTTGCTGTCAAAGGCGGCGTGTTGACAATCTCTGGAAATATAGGTAATGATGGAGAAGGGTGAGATGGTGCTTCGGGTTTAAAAGGAGAAGATGGGAAAGATGGGTTGATTAATCCAATCTATTATGAAAAGTCGTATTATTATGCTTTAAATCAAACCAATTTGACCGAAACGAATTGTGTCGAGGAAAAGCATCCTCGTATTAGCAAATTGTGTGGGCATCGGTTATCTAGCCCTTATGGTATGTATAGATCAAGGTTCATTGTTTCCAGAAAAATATTTAATTACAGAAGCACTTTTGTATTTTTGTCAAGTCGGTGCAAAAATCAAAATATCAACACCACTTGTGCCACACCAGGAGCAACAGGTATGTCTGGCAATCCAGGACAAACTGGGGGTGACGGAGGTGAGCCAGGGAAGTTAAAACTTGACATTGATGTAAGTTTAAAGCATCATTTTAAAATAGACACAAAAGGTGGAAAAGGAGGAGTCGGTCAGATTGATGGTTCTGGAGGTCTCGGAGGTAAAGGTGGAAGGAATAAGATTTTAAATGTAGTATACTATCGACATTGTGAATGGAAGCCGCCAATTATTCACGGTAAAACAGTCTCATTCAAGGATAAGCCTGAATCCATAAGCCAGAACTGGACCATTCAAACTACTAATCCACATTTTCTCGGATATTATGACACTATTTATGTTAAAGTCCAAGATAAAATCCTGAACAGCACTATATCGTTAAGTGAAAAATTTACTGAAAGACCAGATAATGGTGGTTCTGGGAAATCTGGAGTGAAAGGCAAAGGCGGAAAAGATAATAAGAGAAAAAGCAAAATTTAGCATTTAAAAATTGATGGAAACACCCTTTTTTCCGTAATTGAAAAAATAAATTCGCTTAATGTAACTGAAAGTTCGGAAATAATGTATAATGGTGAAAAAACAATTCCAAATATAGTTGTACACACGAAACATCTATTAGTGCTTTTGCAGCAACAAAAAGAAATTTTATCGAAACTACGAGCGCACTATACAACTCAGTTAATCGGAAAGAGTTTCAACAGTCTAATTATAACAGAAATGGAGTTAGCATATGATTTAATAGAAACATACTCAAATAAAAAAAAGTCTTTGGTTTAGATACAGGCGAAATATCCGCATTATTATTTAAAAAAAAACTCGAAGAAAACTGCGGCCAGTAGAGAGAAAAGAGAAATTGCAACTATGATTACTTCAATAATCACCTTCAATCCACATTCTTAATACAATGATAGTAAGACAAAGTCGACCTAAGAAGTAAACGTATGCAGCTAAAGAATATACACGAACTGATATCGAACTAATATCGGTTAACAGTTGTAGTAGTAACTCAAAGAAACAAGATATCTACCACACATATAAGGAACTCTACATGCAAAGACTGCAAAACTTGCAACCCAAGCCATTTAAAAACCCAAATATCAACATCATCGGCAATCAAGAATACAAGAAATGCTCCTAGTAACCTATAATATTATAACTTATGAATTGAAATATCCAAGTAACGTTTTGATAACTTTCTGATTCAAACAGCCTTCTAAAGATAAAAATTTGAAAAAACTATTTAAATAATTTAAATAATTTTTAAGAAACATTACGAACTTAACCAGATCTAGTGAAGAGTTTACATATTAAAAGCAGTGTGAAGTGAAAGGGGAATGTGAAAAACTAAAAACTTGTATTAATAAGACGGAACAATATTTGACCAAATCTAAAAGTGAAATGGACAGAAAACAAAAAATTATGGTATGGATATGAAAGAAAGAGACCTAAAAAACTTAGTGGAGAATTATACCAAGAATGAGCTGGCAGCGATTTGCAAAATATTATAAAACAAACTTAGCGAAGAATTATAACAAAAATGTGCCAGTAGTGCTTTGCAGAATATTATAAAACTAACAAGTGTTTTTAATTGTTGACGTAAATTTAACCCGACTATTATGCTTTAATATTTTGAAATACCTTGGATCAATTGGAAATATAGTGGAATTAAATGAATTTCAATAAAATCAGTAAGACTTTAGAAAAAAACTATTGAAACTAGATATTCAAAGTGTACAGCCGTAGTTTATTCAAGTGTATTATATTAATGTAAGGTGTAGGAGTATAAGGTTTATGGCGTTAAATTATTTCATTAATATTACCTTAATTATCATGGCTCTAGCTGTAAGAATAAAAATAATAAACACAAAGGAATATAGTACTGTAGATGTAGATCAATAACCATTCCACGGTGAAGGAGAGATAAGGATAAACTTTAAAAACATTAATAAACAATATCAAACTTCAAAACAATAAATTTTAAGATAAAACTATTATAAAAATGGGAGATTAATCGATGAGGTCATCATTCTAGGATGGGAAGGGGGATATGTGACATACAGTCCTAAAATTCTCCTATAAAATCCAAGGTTTTGAAAATTGTCATTTTTGCAAACCGATTTCGAAATAGTAAAAAAAAATTCTTTCTTGAAGTATTCAAAACATTCTCCAACAAATATCATAAATTCAAATGCATATCATAAGAAAATAGTATCTTATCAAGATGAATAGAACACAAATTTAGATGCAATCCATAAGAAAATGACATCTCCTTAAGAAAGTCGTGACTTAAAGCAAATGTTAATTTCACGAATTTAATTAAATTAGAATATATGTCTTGCCAAATGTTAATTGCACGATTTTAATTACATTTGAATATATGTCTTGTCAATTCCATAAGAGAATATCTTATCAAGATCAAAATATCCGTGGTATTGTAGAGTCGTGATATCCTTATTTAGAAGGCAGTCAAAAATGCAAAAGCACGGAATATATTCGTGCAACAGAAAGATTTAGGGACTTTATCAAATTTTAGCTTTGAGATGATTAGTTAACATTTATTTACAATAGGGACTGGATATTAGTATATACAAATGACGACCTCTTAACTGTTGTGGGATATCCTCCCAGTTTTTATGATTTAGATATCATCGTGATCAGTGGGGTCAAATTGATGCATATTTTGTTCGTCAATTATCTCATGTTTGGCGTTTAATTTTCGCAGTTTTAAGAGCTTTTCATAGTTCAGCGTTAGCAGTGCGCAAACAACAAAGAGAGATAAACTCCATAAAAAAAACCTCAGACGAGACTACGGC
This sequence comes from Artemia franciscana, assembly GCF_032884065.1. NCBI lineage: Eukaryota > Metazoa > Arthropoda > Branchiopoda > Anostraca > Artemiidae > Artemia > Artemia franciscana. Next base: position 2,704,982 of record NC_088874.1, read on the forward strand.
CAGTAGAGAATTTCACCTTTTGTTTCCCTCCCCCTCCCATACGAACTTTCCCCCACCTTTTCGCACCATGCCGTGGCAGTTTATCTCTGTCAGTTCAAAATTGAATTTGTATAAGCCTCTAGTAAAGTAAAGATGTTCAAGGTTTGTCTTTTTTTTTATTTAGATTGATCTTGATTCCATTTTTGCTTTCAAGAACGGATTCAAAGTGTTCAAAAGTCCAGTAAGACAGTAAAAAAACGTTATCTCCATCGTGAGAATCAACTGAAAATAATGGCTGATGCTGGTCGCTTCCAAAGACCAGAACTGTTCACTCAGGACGTTAAGATAGTGCAGAGTTGATAATGTTGATTGTGTGGGAGATGGAATTACTAGCAGCGTGTGATGAAATCATACCCCCTAAGCTTATAGATAAGGTTAGCCTTTGTATGTCAACTGTTTACCCTCTTTTTCTTGCTTCCCTGTAGCATTTTTCCTGTTTTTTTATTTGCCGAGTGATCATGGTCTTGAAAGTATAAACACCTTTGCTGCTGAACATTTCGATGCACTGGAATGAAACTATCCTACCTTCACATTTGCTCTAATTGAAAATATCCTACCTTCAAATTTGCTCTAATTGAAACTATCCATGTCCAAATTGCTACTTTTCAGGAGAGATTTTGAAGTATTTAAAGTTTTTTTTTCCAGTACTGGAAAAATAGGGGAAGACGTGACCTTTTGAGTTTCTTAAAGTAGGTTAAAATTTACTGCTTAAAAGTCCAAATAAGGACTTAGAATAGTTTCAGGATGTGATAAAAACCACTTTGCAAAATTAATTTTCAACATAGGATAAGAAAATAAAACAGATTGGAATACATCCACCGGCATGGTGCTGAAAATTCAGATTCAGCACAAAATTTTACACAAAACGGACTAATTATTCATTTTTTTCCACTTTTGAACGTTGGATAGTTTCAATCGGAGCCAATTTAGAGATAAGATAGTTTCATTTCCCTTTGTTGAATATTGTTGACCAATTCAATTCTCCGAACCAAAGTAAATAGTCACATTAAACTTGTAAATTGGGTATAGTTCGAGTTTAAATGACCGACTTGGCTAAGAAGTAGACATACCATTATAGTCAGAATTGGATCATTAACCCAAATATGACGTTCATTCATGGGCATTGAATTCTCCTTAAGTCAAACTATTCTCTCAATTAAATCAACACTTTGTCAAGAGCAAAGAAAACTCATTGCATATATACATTTCAGGGTATATATATGCACAGTAGGGTGATGATGGTAAAGTTCATATCCGAGGCAAATGAATATTATATTCCCTCTATATGAGGGAGGATTCACCTTGCTTCAGTCCCTACTATTGATGCTATAGAGTTTTTTTTATGCTTTACTGAAAGTATTTCTAGGCACAATAAATGTAGTAGGAAATTGCACTTTTTTTACTGATTGCCTTCCAAAACATTTGGTAACCTAGTTTTTGGATCTTAACTCGCTTATTTGATTCAGTTTACAGCGGCTGTGATTTCATCTTGGGAGACTAAGATCCCATATCTAAGATGCTTGAGGATGCTGTAATACCAAGGACATTAAAACTGAAACTAGTTTAAAAGAATAAACACAACAACGGAAGTAGAGAAAAATAACACAATATCCCCATATCTCAATGTTACCATCAACAATAATATAGAAACAACCATTAGCAGAGCATCAGCATCTTCCAAAAATATATCTATTACAAAGAAATATTCAACAACACCTATCTTTTTGGAATTCCACACTCTAAACGATTTTAGTAACGATTTTCTAAACGGTTAAAAGTATTTTATTTTAGGTTTGTATAGATTTGTGTTATGTAAGCAGGAAAATATTGTAAATTGTGATAATCTGTTTAATGCGTTTAATGTTTTTATGTCTTTGTAGTGTATTTTAAGATGAGAAGGGAACAGCCCCTTGCTGCTGTGGGCAACTAGTGAAAGCAGTTTTTTCGAGTTGCATGTTAGTTTTAATTCTGGTATTTTTTTTAAATTTAAATTCTATTTAAAATTTAATAGATTTGTTAATTCATAACAAAATATTGATTTGTTATTGATTTAATTATTGATATTTAAATTTTTGAAGAAAGGTAGAATAAGATTTTTAAATATAAAAGATAGGATTAATAGGTTTTTTTCTATGGTGAAAAATTAGGATGTTCAGAGAATTTTAGTAAAGAGGATTAATTATGTTATTTATAAAAATTAAGTAATTCCTAGTTCAATAGCCATTAACATTTATAGGCTGACGTTGCAAAGAAAGATGTGTTTGCAGGAGTTAAGATGATAGTCATCGCTTTCCTCACTATTCCGATAAGGACATTTGCCGTCATGTCGCCAAGGGTTCTCCAAGAACAACGATTTTCGTCTATGGTAAAAACAGCTCTGGAGAAGAAAATACTTCCAAACCCACCAAAATAAAAAGCAACATGGACATGGAGGAACTAAATAATGATCCTCTTTTATTGAGGGTTTCAATTCCGGAAGATATCCAATGAGGAGGTTTTCAACCACTTTAAGCAATTTGGTCATCTTTTCCCATCCTCAGTCATTCATAGGTTTGTAGATCATCGAGAAAGTCTATCTCTTGGAAAAATTAAGTACATAAGAATCCAAGGTGCTATTGAAGCTTTCAAGAATTGCGATTATTAATTTTGTAGATTCAGATCAGATTTAATCAAAACTTCAAGAATCAAAATTGCAGAGAATGGAATTGGGTACTCGTATGATAAAATATTTGGCCCCTATCTTGGAGAAAAATGACACAAGTTATGGTAGAGGATCCATATATATGAAAACCGTATCAGATTGAAAATTTTGCCCGGTTCTGCAGCGTACTTGTGAGCCGCTGCCCTGCTTTAAAGACAATATATTTAACTACAGGCAAATACCATCAAAGAGAGGACAGAAAAGCCTGAGAGCAAATGTTATATGAAATCAACATGGATTTGGATTCCCATGATGTGAATATGAAGATTCTTTATTCCTCTACCCTGCGAGACAGGGCTGTCAGGCTCCTTGATGGAAGCATAAAATAACACATGGGTGGCAGAAATGGGGCGCGGCTTGGATATTTATAAACCAAATCCTCATAGGGCATGGAACAATGGAATTTAGACCTTCGACCATGCAAAAAAACCTCAGTATCCTTTGCCTTTCATATGGGGGACAATTGAGTCAGCAAGAGCACAAGGGAGTAGTAGTTGCTAACTCCTTTGAGAATATTTACATCCTCATTATGTTTGGATATTGCTTGGAGGAAATCGGATGTGTCAAGTGAACAGAACAGGAAGTTATTAAAACCTAAAGTAATTGCGTTTAATGCGTTCTGTTCTGTGTAGACAGTTTTGGCTGTTAACTGATCCTTATTCAGTTTGGACATTACTTGACGGATATCTATTGTGTGAAAGCTGTTGAAAGTGAAGTAAAAATTTTTGTTGTGATTTTTTTTCTTTGTAGTGGCTGCTGCCTGTTAACTACCCCTTACTATGTTTTGGAGATTTCTTGCAATTTTGCAGAAATGTGTTGCCAGCACATGTTTAGACTTTCGTTGTAGCTGCACGCATTACTGTTCAAAATATATCACTAACAGATCAAGAAAAGCCAGTTCCAATGTTTTTATCTTTCAGTGAAAGATATAAACATCAACAACCCAAGCACAAGTTGTACTAATTTATTTCAAATTTCAATAAAAACAAATACAATCTCAGAGACCTACCCGGTGTGGTTGCCTTATGTAGGGATCTTCCGCTGTAGCGTCATTTACATTTCTACCCAGATGGGGGCTAAATATTTGTTCATAAGAATAACCCATTGCATTTAAGATCAAAGTTTTTCAAACACTTAATGTAAAATACGTCACTGTACTAGACTAGATTTTTTGTCAAAAGAAATGTTCAGAGAGATTGTAAATAACTATAAAAAATGGGTTAAATCGGTGCTGAAAATATACCAAAAAAATAGATGGCACTTATTGTGCAACTGTTTTGGAGGAACTCAGCCCTTTCATTTTGTTTAACCTTTATTAAGGTAAATTTTTCAAAAAACCTCTGTGTAATTAAACCTTACCTCTTGTTTTTACATCGTAGTTTGTTAAAGCCTACTCGCCAGCGTTTTTCAATTTTCTCATTCCTGTCTAGCTCTTAAAATAAGTCATTAGGTAAATTAAGTATGTAAATGAACTCCTACGCGGTAACTACAATATTATTATCGTATTTTTTGATCATAGATGACTTGGAACACATTAGAAACATCCCGAGGGACATCCGCACATTACATATGTCTTTTGATATTTGTCCATAGTAGTTCATCTAGTGAAAGTTCGATCACTCATTTTTCAAAAAGTTTTTGGAACCTCTATGAAACCTTCCGGTGAAACCTGGTTCAATACTTAGTCTAAAGTTTCTTTTTCTAAGTTTGGCTTAATTGGAAATTGTGTTCTAATCTTGAACGACTGATACATCAGAATGATAGGGATGGTAATTGCACCATCAAGCTCGATTTTGAATTATCGTTTTGGTATTTCATTGAAAATAAAACGTTGAAAAATGTCCTCCCCCCTCTATGGTTTCAGTTTTTTTTCTATTAAGAAAGGGAAGGGAAATTTTTAACCCCCACCTCTCTGTCCTATTTTTGTGAAATGGCGTGATGTCAGACGACGTGTTATTTTGCCTCGTGTCCGCGCTTTGTTTTATTTTGTCATTCCTTACTGATAAAAATTTTATTTTGTATACTCATACTTTGTATACGATTTTTGTGATACTTGTGACAAAATATATAATCGAAGAAGAAATAAACAAAGTTGATTTTTTTTAAAATAGGTAGAATACGATTCAGTGAGAAAGTCCCTATCGTTGATATTGACTATGGTTTCCATTATCGATTTCCCTTTTCTCCGATTTCTCCATAGGTGAGTTCCATTATCGGTGAACTTGCGTCCACCTTATTCGGTTTGTCCACCGATGAAGATTTAAATTTACAAAGAAAAAAATCTAATATCTAAATACAGCCATGAATTCGACGCTAAATTTACACAAAATACACGTAAGTATAGCCAACTATCGAAAAGACAAAAATAAAACAATTCCCCCTCCCCCCCCCAAAAAAAAATCAAAGACCGTCCACATTCAAAACTTAGTTGGCAAACTAGTGTTACCCATCTATAACGTAAAAACAAGATCGTGCATGTTGGTTCTTTTAGAAAGAATCACAACAACAAAATATTCCCAACTCATGTGAAGCTCTAGTAGGAAATACAAAAAGAGAAATATTTATCAATCTACGAAATAATCGTTATTTACTGTTCCTAAAAGACAGCAGGAGCCCACTCTTGTCAAAATAATACCGAGAAAATCAACCCCAGTTATTGAACTGAGCTACTCTTACAGAACTTTGAGTAGAAAAACAAAAATGGCAAAATCCCAGCAAGAATACCCATTTGATAAAAATCTAAATGTTACGTTCAATACACGTCTTATGGCCTGTTCCGATATTTCCGGCGAGTTTAGAGCAAAAGAGATTAAGAAGTTCAACACGGATTTGTGGAGAACGCAGAGTATTGTGGAGAACGCAGTATTTGAGTTCAACGAGAATGAGGTTGTCCTCTCATATTTGTTTTTGCTCAGGCTGAAACGAACGACACAGAGAGATAACGGGCTAAGCAGATGGCCCAAGATTATTTGAGAAGTCCCGGTAGTGATAGGAGTATAAGTACACCAATTTGCATAGTGAGACAATGGCAGGAACTGCCACCACATACTGGATTCTTCGGTGTGTGGCCCAAGACGTAATGGGAGTATCAATCGCTTTGATTGATGGAGGCACAATGCAAAGTGACCAGATGAATCAGTTTGAAGTTTTTTAACAGGATCTACTGAATTCACCCAGTTTCGACGAAGAATGTAGTTGTTTCAAGCAAGTGAAAATGTGTTTCTGTAGCCTTATAATTGTACAGGAATGAAAGGAAAACAACCGCGGGTCGACAAGAAATGCTCATTTGGTATTCCCACCAATGGGTAATATATGGGATCCAGAATCTGACTCCACAATTAGACTTCCAGATCAACCAATTATTGTCTACAGGATTCATAACTTTGAATTAGCCGAAATACCTGGAGATCATCATGGAATTTTCTTTAGTGAGGATGTTTATATTATTCATTTCAAATACTTTCGATATAAACAGGATCAAAATGGCCTCGCAGATGTTAATCTCTGGTAGGTAATTCATCTCTCGATTGGGCACTGTTGTGACAAGTGGAAAGCTGAAATTGCAGAAGACAAAGCTCTAGCGATGAAAATACAGAGTCATGATCCCTATAGGACGATTTGCGAGATTTCAAGTCAAGGAAAAGAATCATATCATCTTTATCATTATTTGGAGGAATTCAAATATTTGATGGCACTGCTGATAATGGGATTCCCAGATGATACATGCAACAAATTCGTGGTGCATATAACTGTTCTACCAGGGCTGTTCAGCTGCCCAAGGAAGCAGCATCATTAAATTAATTTGATGATTTTATCATCAAATCTTATGATATAACCTATTTATGGTCTGGAAAGAAGACGGCAAGGTCACAAACAAAAATTGCTGGGATGATAGCAGCAAGGAAGGCAGTTGAGTAAACTATGTTGAGTATATTTTGATGTATTTATTTTTCCAGTTTAGTAATGTAAAATAAAATATAGTAGTAGCCAAGCTCTCGCTTCCGTTCAGCCGTAAGATTGAGAACCAACCAAAGGTACTATATTATCAATAAGACTATAGTACATAATAGTTGGAAAAATAACTATTAAACAAGGCTACCTACTTGTAAACAAAGAGAGCCCAAAAGTCATGAGCTTTCAAGAAGTAAATATGTCATTCGCTATCCCAAATATAAACGATGAGAAAATGAAGTTCATCTGGCCAGAAATCTCGAAGATTAAAGGTACAAAGCCATTGAAAAAGATAAAGGAGGCATTAGACTCACAAATACAACTCTTCACTAGTGAGGACCAAAGATTGAAATATGTGGAAAGTCAGTATGGATTATTTTCACCAAATTCCTGGAACAATATTATAATACGAAAATTTCTTGTGTTTCTCATTTCACTAACAATAAAAGCACTGCCAACGCTGACCTATGAAAAGCTATTAAAACTGCGACTAAACAAACGCCAAACATGAGATAATTGATGAACAAGATATGCATCAATTTAACCCCACGGATCATGATGATATCTAAATCATAAAAACTGGGAGGATATCGCACGACAGTTAAGAAGTCGTCTTTGTATATACTAACATCCAGTCCCTACTGTAAATAAATACTGCTAAAGTATCGTTGAAGGGCTATGACAAAATAAATTGTGTTTCTTTATTTAGGTGTGGTGCTGCCATACATCAGTAATATAAAAGAAGTGGCAGAAAAATTCATGTAAAATCAGACCTCTATTATTTACGAAATAGATAGCAATTTTATAGAAGTGTTCTCATACTATCCACCACAACACAATAATCAGTGGTAAACTAACAATCCTTGAAAAATTGCTGATTATGTATTATTTACATTTTGTTATAAGGATTTTACCTATTTTATGTTCTATTTTACCTACTGAGAATGTGATTCTGCCAAGATATTGCTATTACAGAAACTGGCGTAATATGACAACCGACCACCCATTAAGGTCAAAAATCAAATAACGAGTAACACCTATTGTCATAATTTATCAAACACCAAATAATGCCCGTAAAACTTAAAACTGATAATTTCTCATCCCACAAAAACCAGCGAAGACGATAATCGTCCACCTCGATAAACCCAGTCATAAAGAAGAAAATTGCAACTTTGATTATTTCAATAATCACCTTCAACAAGCATTCTTAATACACTGATAGCAAAACCAAGTCGACCTAAGAAGAAAACGTATGAGCTGAAGAATATACACGAACTGATATCGAACTAAAATTGGGTAACAGTTGTAGCAGTAACTCAAAGAAACAAGACATCTACCACACATATAAGGAACTCTACATGCAAAAGCTACAAAACTTGCAACCCAAGCCATTTAAAAACACAAAATATCAACATCATTAGCAATCAAGAATATAAGAAATAGCCGAAATAACCTATAGTATTATAACTAGTGAATTGAAACATCCAAGTAACGTTTTGATAGGAAATCTTAGTAAAGATAAGGAATCTTAGTAAAAATTACACAATCAGGTTCAGCGTATGGGAGAACAAGACTGCAGAGTTTTCAAGCTCCTATCGGGCTAAATTTTATGATTTAATCTTTATCAAGTTTGATTGCCATGTTGTGGATGTTTTCAATGTTTTTTGTAAACCAGGCAAATTTTCTCAGGCTCGTATCTTATGATGGGTCGCTTCAAACCTTATGAATATTGTATATTTAGAATCACCTTAAAACGTATATCCTTTTTATTGATATATTGCCATCGTAAGTCTTTTTTTTAGAATTTCAATGACTACAGTATTACCCCTGATTCCCACTGCTGCGCCAAACCCGAAACGATTTTTTTCTGGTGGAATAGACTTACGACAGAATCGGATAGAACTTCATAAAGAAACGCAGGCTTTTACGTCGCTGCAACAAACTCTACAAGAATTCAAATAAGGTTCTCAAACTGGAGCAATGAAGCAGAAGGAAGGGTCATCAGTCCCTGGAATTATCACCTATCAAATAAGTGGTCATCCAGAAAATCTTGTATACCCTACTGACTCTACAGAAGCAATGAGACTGTTGAGCCAAATTCAGAAAAAGGCTATTGCACTTTATCTGTGCACAACACATGCCATTTTCCTTAGGAGTAGAAATTATTCAAGTGGCACTAGTCGGTAAATATGGATTTAAAAGATTATTATTGCTCTGACAGCCGTGGTCAATTTAGCCCTAAACACATCAATGGAGTAGTGAACAGGCAGCAGCAACTACAAAGAAAAAAAATCACAACACAATTTTTTTTCACTTTTAACAACTTTCACTCATTAGATTTCCGTCAAGTAATGTCCAAACTGAATAAGGATCAGTTAACAGCCAAAACTGTCTACACAGAAAAAAAAATATGAAACGTAAATACTTTACGTTTTAATAACCTCCTGTTCTGTTCACTTGACACATTCGATTTCCTCCAAGCAGTATTCAAACAGCTGTAGTTTAGTCAAGTATATTATATTAATGTAAGGTGTAGGAGCATAAGCTTTATGGCGTTAAATTATTTCATTAATATTACCGTAATTATCATGGTTCTAGCTGTAAGAATAAAAATAATAAACACAAAGGAATATAGTACTGTATATGTAGATCAATAACCATTCCACGGCGAAGGAGAGATAAGGATGAATTTTAAAACATTATTAAACAATATCAAACTCCAAAAAAATAAATTTTAAGATAAAACTATTATAAAAATGGGAGATTAATCTGATGAGGACATCATTCTAGGATGGGAAGGGGGATATGTAACATACAGTCCTAAAATTCTCCTATAAAATCCAAGGTTTTGAAAATTGTCATTTTTGCAACCCGATTTCGAATTAGTGAAAAAATTCTTTCTTGAAGTATTCAATATATTCTTCAACAAATATCGTAAATTCAAATGCATTGCATAAGAAATTAATATCTTATCAAGATGAAAAGAACATCTCCTTAAGAAAGTCGTGACTTAAAGCAAATGTTAATTGCACGAATTTAAATACTTTTGAATATATGTCTTGTCAATTCCATAAGAGAATATCTTATCAAGATCAAAATATCCGTGGTATTGTAAAGTCGTGATATCCTTATTTAGAAGGCAGCCAAAAAATGCAAAAGCACGGAATATATTCGTGCGACAGAAAGATTTAGGGACTTTATCAAGTTTTAGCTTTGACAAATTCAATTAATATTTTTTTTTCAAATAGGGACTGGATATTAGTATATACAAAAGACGACCTCTTAACTGTCGTGCAATATCCTCCCAGTTGGTTTGATTTAGATATCATCGCGATCAGTGGGGTCAAATTGATGCATATCTGGTTCGTCAATTATCTCATGTTTGGCGTTTGTTTTCGCAGTTATCAGAGCTTTTCATAGTTCAGCGTTAGCAGTGCACAAACAGCAAAGAGAGATAAACTCCATAAAAAAAACCTCAGACGAGACTGCGGCCAGTAGAGAATTTCGCCTTTTGTTTCCCTCCCCCTCCCATGCGCACTTTTCCCCCAATTTTTCCCACCATGCCGTGGCAGTTTATTTCTGTCAGTTTAAAATTGAATTTGTATAAGCTTCTAGTAAAGTAAAGATGTACAAGGTTTGTCTTTTATTTTATTTAGATTCGTTTTGAATCCATTTTTGCGTTAAAGGACGGATTCAAAGTATTCTAAAGTCCAGTAAGACAGTAAAATTTTCTTATTTTCATGGTGAGAATCAACTGAAAATAATGGCTGACGTTAGTCACTACTAACGGGCAGAACAAATTATCACAATTTACAATATTTTTCTACATACATAACACAAATCTATATGAACTTAAAATAAAATACGTTTAATCGTTTAGAAAATCGTTTAAATCGTTATTAAAATCGTTTAGAGTGCGGAATTCCTAGAAGATAAGTGTGGTTGAATATTTCTTTGTGATAAATACATTTTTTCGAAGAAGCTGATGCTTTGCTAATAGTTGTTCCTACATTATTGTTGATGGTTACATTGAGATGTTGGGATATTGTGTTATTTTTCTTTTCTTCCTTTGTTGCCTTTATTCTTTTATACTAATTTCAGTTTTAATGTCCTTGGTACTACAGCATCCTCAAGCCTCTTAGATATGGAGTCTTAGCCTCCCAAGATGAAATCACAGACGCTATAAACTGAATCAAATAAGCGATTTAAGCTCCAAAAATGTCAAACTAGAGTACGAAATGTTTTGGAAGGCAATCGGTAAAAAAAAGTGCAATTTCCTACTATCTTTATTGTGCTTAGAAATACTTTCAGTAAAGCAGTAAAAAAAACTCTATAGCATTAAAAGCAGGGACCGAAGAGAGGAGAAGCCTCCCACGTATAGAGGGAATATAACATTCATTTGCCTCGGATTTGAACTTTTCCACCATCACTCTACTGTGCAAATATATACCCTGAAATGTATATATACAATGCGTTTTGTTTACTTTTGACAAAGTATTAATTTAATTAAGAGAATAGTTTGACTTAAGGCGATTCCATGCCCTTGAATGAATGACATATTTGGGTTAAGGATGCAATTCTGACTCTAATGGTATGTCTACTTTTTAGCCAAGTCGGTAATTTAAACTCGAATTTTACCCAATTTACAAGTTTAATGTGACTCTTTACTTTGGTTCGGGGAATTGAACTGGTCAACAATATTCCACAAAAAGATAGATAAAATTTCTATAGATATCAAAGTGTGCGGAGGGAACTCAAACTTTGAGTGTTTTAAAATTAGAAATATTCGCCTTTATTAAGAAACATCGGTTGTGTAGCACACGTCATTATTTTCTGACCTGAGTTATAGTTTATTTTAACAAATTACTGTGCTGAAATGAATTTATCTTATCTCCAAATCGGGTCCGATTGAAACTATCCAACGTTCAAAAGTGGAAAAATGAATTATTAGTCCGTTTTGTGTAAAATTTTGTGCTGAATCCGAAGTTTCAGCACCATGCCGCTGGATGTATTCCAATCTGCTTTTTTCTTATCCTATGTTGAAAATTAATTTTGCAAAGTTGCTTTTATCACATCCTGAAACTATTCAAAGTCCTTATTTGGACTTTTAAGCAGTAAATTTTAACCTACTTTAAGAAACTCGAAAGGTCACCTCTTCCCCTATTTTTCAAGTACTGGAAAAAAACCTTAAACAGTTCAAAATCTCTCCTGAAAAGTAGCAATTTGGACATGGATAGTTTCAATTAGAGCAAATTTGAAGGTAGTATAGTTTCATTCCAGTGCAACGAAATGTCCAGCAGCAAAGGTGTTAAGATTTTCAAGACTGTGATCTTTCGGCAAATAAAAAAACAGGGGAAATGCTTCAGCGAAGCAAGAAAAAGAGGGTAAACACTTGACATAAAAAAGCAAACCTTCTTTATAAGCTTAGAGGTTATGATTTCATCACACGATGCTACTACTTCCATCTCCCACACTATCAATAATATCACCTCTTTGCACTATCTTAACGTCCTGAGTGAACAGTTCTGGCCGTTAGTAGTGACTAACGTCAGCCATTATTTTCAGTTGATTCTCACCATGAAAATAAGCAAATTTTACTGTCTTACTGGACTTTTGAATACTTTGAATCCGTCCTTGAAAGCAAAAATGGAATCAAAACGAATCTAAATTAAATAAAAGACAAACCTTGTACATCTTTACTTTACTAGAAGCCTATACAAATTCAATTTTAAACTGACAGAAATAAACTGCCACGGCATGGTGGGAAAAGGTGGGGGAAAAGTGCGCATGGGAGGGGGAGGGAAACAAAAGGCGAAATTAACTACTGGCCGCAGTCTCGTCTGAGGTTTTTTTTATGGAGTTTATCTCTCTTTGCTGTTTGTGCACTGCTAACGCTGAACTATGAAAAGCTCTGAAAACTGCGAAAACAAACGCCAAACATGAGATAATTGACGAACCAGATATGCATCAATTTGACCCCACTGATCGCGATGATATCTAAATCATACGAACTGGGAAGATATTGCACGACAGTTAAGAGGTCGTCTTTTGTATATACTAATATCCAGTCCCTATTTGAAAAAAAATATTAATTGATTGTGTCAAAGCTAAAACTTGATAAGGTCCCTAAATCTTTCTGTCGCACGAATATATTCCGTGCTTTTGCATTTTTTGGCTGCCTTCTAAATAAGGATATCACGACTTTACAATACCACGGATATTTTGATCTTGATAAGATATTCTCTTATGGAATTGACAAGACATATATTCAAAAGTATTTAAATTCGTGCAATTAACATTTGCTTTAAGTCACGACTTTCTTAAGGAGATGTCATTTTCTTATGGAGTGCATTTAAATTCATGTTCTTTTCATCTTGATAAGATATTAATTTCTTATGCAATGCATTTGAATTTACGATATTTGTTGAAGAATATATTGAATACTTCAAGAAAGAATTTTTTTCACTAATTCGAAATCGGGTTGCAAAAATGACAATTTTCAAAACTTTGGATTTTATAGGAGAATTTTAGGACTGTATGTTACATATCCCCTTTCCCATCCTAGAATGACGTCCTCATCAGATTAATCTCCCATTTTTATAATAGTTTTATCTTAAAATTTATTTTTTTGTAGTTTGATATTGTTTGATAATGTTTTAAAATTCATCCTTATCTCTCCTTCGCCGTGGAATGGTTATTGATCTACATATACAGTACTATATTCCTTTGTGTTTATTATTTTTATTCTTACAGCTAGAACCATGATAATTACGGTAATATTAATGAAATAATTTAACGCCATAAAGCTTATGCTCCTACACCTTACATTAATATAATATACTTGACTAAACTACAGCTGTTTGAATACTGCTTGGAGGAAATCGAATGTGTCAAGTGAACAGAACAGGAGGTTATTGAAACGTAAAGTATTTACGTTTCATATTTTTTTTTTCTGTGTAGGCAGTTTTGGCTGTTAACTGATCCTTATTCAGTTTGGACATTACTTGACGGAAATCTAATGAGTGAAAGTTGTTGAAAGTGAAAAAAAAATTGTGTTGTGATTTTTTTTTTCTTTGTAGTTGCTGCTGCCTGTTCACTACTCCTTACTATGTTTTGGGGATTTCTTGCAATTTTGCAGAAATGTGTTGCCAGCACATATTTAGACTTTCGTTAACGCTGCACGCATTAATGTTCAAAATATATCACTAACAGATCAAGAAAAGCCAGTTCCAATGTTTTTATCTTTCAATGAAAGATAGAAACATTAACAACCCAAGCACAAGTTGTAATAATTTATTTCAGATTTCAATAAAAACAAATACAATCTCAAAGACCTACCCGGTGTGGTTGCCTTATGTACGGATCTTCCGCTGTAGCATCATTTACATTTCTACCTAGATGGGGGCTAAATATTTGTTCATAAGAATAACCAATTGCATTTTCTTGAATATGGATTTCAAAACATGAAGTAACATCTGATCTGCCAGGTGAAAATTTACGATCAAAATTTTTCAAACGCTTAATGTAAAATGCGTCAGTGTACTAAACTAGATTTTTTGTCCAAAGAAATGTTCAGAGAGATTGTAAATAGCTATAAAAAATGGATTAAATCGGTGCTGAAAATATACCACAAAAATAGATGGCACTTATTATTCAACTGTTTTGGAGGAACTCAGCCCTTTCGTTTTGTGAAACCTTTATTAAGGTGAAATTTTCAAAAAACCTCTGTGTAATTACACCTTACCTCTTGTTTTTACATCGTAGTTTGTTAAAGCCTACTAACCAGCGTTTTTCAATTTTGTCATTCCTGTCTAGCTCTTAAAATAAATCATTAGGTAAAGAGAGTATGTAAATGAACTCCTACGCGATAAATACAATATCATTATCGTATTTTTTTGCAGATGACTTGGAACACATTAGAAACATCCCGAGGAACCTCCGCACATTACATATGCCTTTTGATATTAGTCCATAGTAGTTCATATATTTAAAGTTCGATCACTCATTTTCACAAAGTTTTTGGAACCTCTATGAAACCCTATTCTTCCGGTGAAACCTGGTTCAAAACTAGGTCGAAAGTTTCTTTTTCTAAGTTGGGTTTAATTGGAAATTGTCTTCTAAGCTTGAACGACTGATACATCAGAATAATAGGTATGGTAATTACCCCAAATACACGCAAAATACACGCAGGTATAGCCAACTATCGAAAAGACAAAAATGAAACAATTCCCCTCCCAAAAAAAAATTCAAAACCGTCCACATTCAAAACTTAGCTGGCAAACTAGCGTTACCTATTTATAACGAAAAAACAAGATCGTGCATATTGGCTCTTTTTGAAAGAATCACAACAACAAAATATTCCCAACTCATGTGAAACTCTAATAGGAAGCACAAAAAGATAAACATTTATCAATCTACGAAAAGATGGTTATTTACTGTGCCCTCAAAGACAGCAGGACCCCACTCTTGTCACAATAATACCGAGAAAATCCAACCCAGTAATCGAACTGAGCTAATCTTACAAAACGTTGGAACAATAACTATTAAACAAGGTTACCGACTTGTAAACAAAGAGAGCCCAAAACTTTCAAGAAGTAAATATGTCATTCGCAATCCCAAATATAAACGAGGAGAAAATGAAGTTCATCTAGCCAGAAATTCGAGAAGATTAAAGGTACAAAGCCATTTAAAAAGATAAAGGAGACATTAGACTCACAAATACCACTCTTCACAAGTTAGGACCAAAGATTAAAATATGTGGAAAGTCAGTTTGGATTATTTTCACCAAATTCCTGGTACAATATTATAATAACAAAATTTCTTGTGTTTCTCATCTCACTAAGAATAAAAGCACTGCCAACGCTGAACTATGAAAAGCTCTAAAAATTTCGAAAAACAAACGCCAAACACGAGATAATTGACGAACAATATATGCATCAATTTAACCCCACGGAACACGATGATATCTAAATCATAGAAACTGGGAGGATATCGCACGATAGTTAAGAAGTCGTCTTTTGTATATACTAATGTCCAGTCCCTATTGTAAATAAATATTGCTAAAGTATGGTTAAGCTGCTTTGACAAATAAATTGTGTTTCTTCATTTATGTTTGGTGCAGCCATACATCAGTAATATGAAAGAAATGGCAGAAAAATTCATGTAAAATCAGACCTCTAACATTTACGAAATAGATAGCAATTTTATAGAAGTGTTCTCGTACTCACCGCCACAACACAATAATCAGTGGTAAACTAGCAATCCTTAAAAATATTGCTGATTATGGATTATTTACAATTTTGTTATTAGGCTTTTACCTATTTTATGTGCTATTTTACTTACTGAGAATGTGATTCTGCCAAGATATTGCTATTACAGAAACTGGCGTGCTATGGCAAACGACCACCCATTATGGTCAAAAATTATATAACGAGTAACATCTATTGTCATAATTTATCCACCACCGAAGAATGCCCGTAAAACACAAAACTGATAATTTCCCATCACACAAAAACCAACGAAGACGATAATCGTCCACCTCGATAATCCCAGTCATAAAGAAGATAATTGCAACTACTATTACTTCAATAATCACCTTCAACCCACATTCTTAATACAATGATAGCAAGACTAAGTCGACCTAAGAAGAAAACGTATGGGCTGAAGAATATACACGAACTGAAATCGAACTAAAATCGGGTAACAGTTGTAGCCATAACACAGAGAAACAAGACATCTACCACACTTATAAGGAACTCTAAATGCAAAAACTACGAAACTTGCAACCCAAGCCATTTAAAAACCCAAAAAATCAACATCATTGGCAATCAAGAATACAAGAAGGGACCCAAGTAACCTGTAATATTATAACTTAAGAATTGAAATATCCAAGTAACGTTTTGATAACCTTCTGAATCAAACAACCTTTCAAAGATAAAAATTGGAAGATACTCTTTAGATAATTTAAATAATTTTTAAGAAACATTATGAACTTAACCAAATCTAGTGAAGAGTTTACATATCAAAAGCAGTGTGAAGTGAAAGGGGAATGTGAAAAACTAAAAAATTATTTTAATAAGACGGAACAATCTTCGATCAAATCTAAAAGTGAAATGGCAAGAAAACAAAAAATTATGGCAAGGATATGAAATAAAGAGACCTAACAAACTTAGTGAAGAATTATACCAAGAATGAGCTAGTACTGATTTGCAAAATATTATAAAACTAACGTAGCAAAGAATTATAGCAAAAATGTGCCAGTAGTGCTTTGCAGAATATTGTAAAACTAATTGTTGACGTAAATTTAGCCTGACTATTATGCTCTAATATTTTGGAATACCTTGGAACAATTGGATAATTAGTTGAATTAAATTAATTTCAATAAAATAAGTAAGACTTTAGAAAAAAAAACTATTGAAACTAGGTATTTAAAGTGTACAACTGTAGTTTATTTAAGTGTATTATATTAATGTAAGGTGTAGGAGTATAAGCTTTATGGTGTTAAATTATTTCATTAATATTACCGTAATTATCATGGTTCTAGCTGTAAGAATAAAAATAATAAACACAAAGGAATATAGTACAGTAGATGTAGATCAATAACCATTCCACGGCGAAGGAGAGATAAGGATGAATTTTAAAACATTAATAAACAATATCAAACTTCAAAACAATAAATTATAAGATAAAACTATTATAAAAATGGGAGATTAATCTGATGAAGTTCATTCTATCATGGTTCTAGTTGGTGTGGCTCGAAGCGCCACACCAACAGCTAGTTGATAATAAATAAGAACAACCAAAAGGCGCATGGATAGTATTTCACATTTGTTTTGATTTAATACAAAACACGGGTATTGGAGAATAACTGACTGTATTGTCGTTAAGTATTACGACAATAGGGAATACTTCACCCCTTACTTGAGATTCGCTATTATCAGCAATTTTTATATGACCTAACTTCCCCAAACGTAATTTAAAAGGATATAAGATCTTTTTAAAGTGTAAAAAATCACACAAGGCCAAGAAGAATGCATACAAAAATAAAAACTAATATCAAAAAATCAAATTCCAACAATAGAATCACAAAACAAGAACAATACAGTAATATATTTTCTAGACACTTCCGGAGAAACTCCCGTGAAATGCCTAATCAAGGTAAATAATTCTAAGCTCATTAAACAGATAGATTAAGAACAAATGTTAGTAAGAAAAACTTTGTGCAGTCAAAATAATAGTAATTTAAACCCCCTCCAAAACCAGGGAATGGTTGAACAACCCCTAGAATAAGACAACTTAGGGTAAAGATCACAAGGTTCACCAAATACATCTAGGAGAGCTCATAAATTAAATTATAAATTTTTTGAATGGATTTTATTAGAAGCCATAAGCAACCTGAACTATGAAACCCTTGATTCAATTCTACAAATCCCTCTTGTTGCTAAGGATGACTTAATAATAGAAGTAAGGGTTTGACTGCTATTATGTTATTACTCACAAAGAATAGTCTGGGAGAATTTTCAAAATGAATAAAAATTCACATCTCTAGCCTTTGAATTATTGATTAACAATACCCCAAAAAAGGCTTACCCTTCCATCAGAACCCTAATTGGTAAAAATCTGTGGCATGCCTGCAACGAAAAAAGTTTTATCATTATATGACCTTTAAAATTCCTATCAATAATAGTGGAAAATGATTACAATCTATTAGCAAAAGAAAATACGCTCTTTATGCTTTATAAAAATTACGTAAACTAAAATCGTGTAGAATCTGATTCAGAGCAAGTAATATATTATTTACATGAACAAGATTATAAGGAACTAAGGAAAATAACGATTAGCTTGTATCAAAATGACGAGAATTTTAGTTCAAAAAATAATAAAAGGTGTTAAAAAATCATTCACGAAAAAAGACTGTAAGTACGAATTCCTTATTTTATCATGGGCAACTAATCTTTAGCATAGTAGGTATTAGCTCGACCACGCCCACGTTAGCCAAACTGTACAGAAAAAATACGCCACTATATACAAAAAGATAGATATTATTAGCAGGTTAAATAACCTTAATTTCCTTATATATTTGACAAGATATATAATATACATGCATAATGATTTTGAAAAGAGCAAATAAATCTTCGAGTAAAAACTCATGACCCAAAACATAGTTGGAACAAGCTATAATAAAAGTTAAGAATGGACCTACTTTTCAATTATCCAGAATAATTGAAAAGTAGGTCCATTCTTAACTTTTATTATAGCTTGTTCCAACTATGTTTTGGGTCATGAGTTTTTACTCGAAGATTTATTTGCTCTTTTCAAAATCATTATGCATGTATATTATATATCTTGTCAAATATATAGGGAAATTAAGGTTATTTAACGTGCTAATAATATCTATCTTTTTGTATATAGTGGCGTATTTTTTCTGTACAGTTCGGCTAACGTGGGTGTGTTCGAGCTAATACCTACTATGCTAAAGATTAGTTGCGTATGATAAAATAAGGAATTCGTACTTACAGTCTTTTTTCGTGAATGATTTTTTAACACCTTTTATTATTTTTTGAACTAAAATTCTCGTCATTTTGATACAAGCTAATCGTTATTTTCCTTAGTTCCTTATAATCTTGTTCATGTAAATAATATATTACTTGCTCTGAATCAGATTCTACACGATTTTAGTTTACGTAATTTTTATAAAGAATAAAGAGCGTATTATATCATAAAGAGCGTATTATTCTGGATAATTGAAAAGTAGGTCCATTCTTAACTTTTATTATAGCTTGTTCCAACTATGTTTTGGGTCATGAGTTTTTACTCGAAGATTTATTTGCTCTTTTCAAAATCATTATGCATGTATATTATATATCTTGTCAAATATATAGGGAAATTAAGGTTATTTAACCTGCTAATAATATCTATCTTTTTGTATATAGTGGCGTATTTTTTCTGTACAGTTTGGCTAACGTGGGCGTGGTCGAGCTAATACCTACTATGCTAAAGATTAGTTGCGCATGATAAAATAAGGAATTCGTACTTACAGTCTTTTTTCGTGAATGATTTTTTAACACCTTTTATTATTTTTTGAACTAAAATTCTCGTCATTTTGATACAAGCTAATCGTTATTTTCCTTAGTTCCTTATAATCTTGTTCATGTAAATAATATATTACTTGCTCTGAATCAGATTCTACACGATTTTAGTTTACGTAATTTTTATAAAGCATAAAGAGCGTATTTTCTTTTGCTAATAGATTGTAATCATTTTCCACTATTATTGATAGGAATTTTAAAGGTCATATAATGATAAAACCTTCTTCGTTGCAGGCATGCCACAGATTTTTACCAATTAGGGTTCTGATGGAAGGGTAAGCCACTTTTGGGGTATTGTTAATCAATAATTCAAAGGCTAGAGATGCGAATTGTTATTCATTTTGAAAATTCTCCCAGACTATTCTTTGTGAGTAATAACATAATAGCAGTCAAACCCTTACTTCTATTATTAAGTCATCCTTAGCAACAAGAGGGATTTGTAGAATTGAATCAAGGGTTTCATAGTTCAGGTTGCTTATGGCTTCTAATAAAATCCATTCAAAAAATTGATAATTTAATTTATGAGCTCTCCTAGATGTATTTGGTGAACCTTGTGATCTTTACCCTAAGTTGTCTTATTCTAGGGGTTGTTCAACCATTCCCTGGTTTTGGAGGGGGTTTAAATTACTATGATTTTGACTGCACAAAGTTTTTCTTACTAACATTTGTTCTTAATCTATCTGTTTAATGAGCTTAGAATTATTTACCTTGATTAGGCATTTCACGGGAGTTTCTCCGGAAGTGTCTAGAAAATATATTACTGTATTGTTCTTGTTTTGTGATTCTATTGTTGGAATTTGATTTTTTGATATTAGTTTTTATTTTCGTATGCATTCTTCTTGGCCTTGTGTGATTTTTTACACTTTAAAAAGATCTTATATCCTTTTAAATTACGTTTGGGGAAGTTAGGTCATATAAAAATTGCTGATAATAGCGAATCTCAAGTAAGGGGTGAAGTATTCCCTATTGTCGTAATACTTAACGACAATACAGTCAGTTATTCTCCAATACCCGTGTTTTGTATTGAATCAAAACAAATGTGAAATACTATCCATGCGCCTTTTGGTTGTTCTTATTTATTATCAACTAGCTGTTGGTGTGGCGCTTCGAGCCACACCAACTAGAACCATGATAGAATGAACTTCATCAGATTAATCTCCCATTTTTATAATAGTTTTATCTTATAATTTATTGTTTTGAAGTTTGATATTGTTTATTAATGTTTTAAAATTCATCCTTATCTCTCCTTCGCCGTGGAATGGTTATTGATCTACATCTACTGTACTATATTCCTTTGTGTTTATTATTTTTATTCTTACAGCTAGAACCATGATAATTACGGTAATATTAATGAAATAATTTAACACCATAAAGCTTATACTCCTACACCTTACATTAATATAATACACTTAAATAAACTACAGTTGTACACTTTAAATACCTAGTTTCAATAGTTTTTTTTTTCTAAAGTCTTACTTATTTTATTGAAATTAATTTAATTCAACTAATTTTCCAATTGGTCCAAGGTATTCCAAAATATTAGAGCATAATAGTCAGGCTAAATTTACGTCAACAATTAGTTTTACAATATTCTGCAAAGCACTACTGGCACATTTTTGCTATAATTCTTTGCTACGTTAGTTTTATAATATTTTGCAAATCAGTACTAGCTCATTCTTGGTATAATTCTTCACTAAGTTTGTTAGGTCTCTTTATTTCATATCCTTGCCATAATTTTTTGTTTTCTTGCCATTTCACTTTTAGATTTGATCGAAGATTGTTCCGTCTTATTAAAATAATTTTTTAGCTTTTCACATTCCCCTTTCACTTCACACTGCTTTTGATATGTAAACGCTTCACTAGATTTGGTTAAGTTCATAATGTTTCTTCAAAATTATTTAAATTATCTAAAGAGTATCTTCCAATTTTTATCTTTGAAAGGTTGTTTGATTCAGAAGGTTATCAAAACGTTACTTGGATATTTCAATTCTTAAGTTATAATATTACAGGTTACTTGGGTCCCTTCTTGTATTCTTGATTACCAATGATGTTGATTTTTTGGGTTTTTAAATGGCTTGGGTTGCAAGTTTCGTAGTTTTTGCATTTAGAGTTCCTTATAAGTGTGGTAGATGTCTTGTTTCTCTGTGTTATGGCTACAACTGTTACCCGATTTTAGTTCGATTTCAGTTCGTGTATATTCTTCAGCCCATACGTTTTCTTCTTAGGTCGACTTAGTCTTGCTATCATTGTATTAAGAATGTGGGTTGAAGGTGATTATTGAAGTAATCATGGTTGCAATTATCTTCTTTATGACTGGGATTATCGAGGTGGACGATTATCGTCTTCGTTGGTTTTTGTGTGATGGGAAATTATCAGTTTTGTGTTTTACGGGCATTCTTCTGTGGTGGATAAATTATGACAATAGATGTTACTCGTTATATAATTTTTGAACCATAATGGGTGGTCGTTTGCCATAGCACGCCAGTTTCTGTAATAGCAATATCTTGGCAGAATCACATTCTCAGTAAGTAAAATAGCACATAAAATAGGTAAAAGCCTTATAACAAAATTGTAAATAATCCATAATCAGCAATATTTTTAAGGATTGTTAGTTTACCACTGATTATTGTGTTGTGGCGGTGAGTACGAGAACACTTCTATAAAATTGCTATCTATTTCGTAAATGTTAGAGGTCTGATTTTACATGAATTTTTCTGCCATTTCTTTCATATTACTGATGTATGGCTGCACGAAACATAAATGAAGAAACACAATTTATTTGTCAAAGCAGCTTAACCATACTTTAGCAATATTTATTTACAATAGGGACTGGACATTAGTATATACAAAAGACGACTTCTTAACTATCGTGCGATATCCTCCCAGTTTCTATGATTTAGATATCATCGTGTTCCGTGGGGTTAAATTGATGCATATATTGTTCGTCAATTATCTCGTGTTTGGCGTTTGTTTTTCGAAATTTTTAGAGCTTTTCATAGTTCAGCGTTGGCAGTGCTTTTATTCTTAGTGAGATGAGAAACACAAGAAATTTTGTTATTATAATATTGTACCAGGAATTTGGTGAAAATAATCCAAACTGACTTTCCACATATTTTAATCTTTGGTCCTAACTTGTGAAGAGTGGTATTTGTGAGTCTAATGTCTCTTTTATCTTTTTAAATGGCTTTGTACCTTTAATCTTCTCGAATTTCTGGCTAGATGAACTTCATTTTCTCCTCGTTTATATTTGGGATTGCGAATGACATATTTACTTCTTGAAAGTTTTGGGCTCTCTTTGTTTACAAGTCGGTAACCTTGTTTAATAGTTATTGTTCCAACGTTTTGTAAGATTAGCTCAGTTCGATTACTGGGTTGGATTTTCTCGGTATTATTGTGACAAGAGTGGGGTCCTGCTGTCTTTGAAGGCACAGTAAATAACCATCTTTTCGTAGATTGATAAATGTTTATCTTTTTGTGCTTCCTATTAGAGTTTCACATGAGTTGGGAATATTTTGTTGTTGTGATTCTTTCAAAAAGAGCCAATATGCACGATCTTGTTTTTTCGTTATAAATAGGTAACGCTAGTTTGCCAGCTAAGTTTTGAATGTGGACGGTTTTGAATTTTTTTTTTGGGAGGGGAATTGTTTCATTTTTGTCTTTTCGATAGTTGGCTATACCTGCGTGTATTTTGCGTGTATTTGGGGTAATTACCATACCTATTATTCTGATGTATCAGTCGTTGAAGCTTAGAAGACAATTTCCAATTAAACCCAACTTAGAAAAAGAAACTTTCGACCTAGTTTTGAACCAGGTTTCACCGGAAGAATAGGGTTTCATAGAGGTTCCAAAAACTTTGTGAAAATGAGTGATCGAACTTTAAATATATGAACTACTATGGACAAATATCAAAAGGCATATGTAATGTGCGGAGGTTCCTCGGGATGTTTCTAATGTGTTCCAAGTCATCTGCAAAAAATACGATAATGATATTGTATTTATCGCGTAGGAGTTCATTTACATACTCTCTTTACCTAATGATTTATTTTAAGAGCTAGACAGGAATGACAAAATTGAAAAACGCTGGTTAGTAGGCTTTAACAAACTACGATGTAAAAACAAGAGGTAAGGTGTAATTACACAGAGGTTCTTTGAAAAATTCACCTTAATAAAGGTTTCACAAAACGAAAGGGCTGAGTTCCTCCAAAACAGTTGAATAATAAGTGCCATCTATTTTTGTGGTATATTTTCAGCACCGATTTAATCCATTTTTTATAGCTATTTACAATCTCTCTGAACATTTCTTTGGACAAAAAATCTAGTTTAGTACACTGAC
>NC_088874.1:2734093-2769093 GCF_032884065.1 Artemia franciscana
TATTCAAGATGTTTTAATTTTTGTGTCACTCCTGATGTAATATATATTAGACTAATTTAGCCTTACCTGGATAGGCAAGGCTGAATCTAGAATTAATTTTTTTTGGGGGGAGGAGAAGGGGACGACTTTTTTTTAGAAAACATCATAAATATGCTTCAAAGTGTTTTGAAACTTCTTTACTGCTTAGGCAAAAAGTTAAGTGGTTCTTGAATGAAAAATTCAAGGGGAAAAACTCAATAACTCAACCCTCTAGGTAGGGCCTTGCTTGCACCTTACCTTAGACGTCCTGGGGAGGATCAGTCATGATGTCCTCCCACTGTGTTTGTAACAACACCTCAGCATTCCACAGATCTTAGTTGTACTATTTTTTAGGGCGTATTTTGGTAACCCTCTCCTTTGCCCACCCTGGGGTTGCCACTTGTACACAACATTATAAAGATGGTCTCAGTTTGTTGAATGTCATTGTTAGGTTAGGTTCTGATGTTTTAAAAGATACTAAAAATTCTTTGAAATAAATAAAAGCTCCGGGTACAAATAGAATCTTAAATCTTGTTTCCAAAAAATTAATGTAATGATCCCGACTTTTCTAGAAATCATAAATGCATATTTGAATTTGTGCTATTTTCCAAAAGCAATAGAAAAATGCAAATTTGATAACTATTTTGAAAAAAGGAAAGAAAATGATGGGAATTTCAACTATTGTGATGGGACTCCGCCATAAAGTTCTGAGAAAAGTTAGCTTCCCATCTTGCTCATAAGCTGCTTTTACGGAAGATACAAGTGCAATTAACCAGTTATACAAAAAGAATGTAACAACGTTCACCTCTTAATTTGAGGCTGTTTTAGACCAAGACACCTTTGTCTTTGCAAGCCCTTCATCAGGACAAGTTACCTTGAATATTGTCTCCCTGAATCAAATTTATTTTTAACTAATCAAACTTTTAGTTGAGTTTAAAATTACTCATTACTCTTTCATAATTCAAGATTTTTATAGCCCTACCACTTCATTTCGTGCCAAATCTTTTTCACCCGTATCAGAAGGAGAAAAGCTTATTTTACCATTAGATCAAGTTACGTCAAAGTTTACCATTAAAGAACTGAATGAGTAAAGGCAAGAAAAATTAATATCAAAAACTAACATAATTCATTAGACCATTGAACTTCCGCTCGAAGTCTTCTTGACGGACGAACTAACCAGTGCTCATCCACCGTCATTAACCTAAAGTTTTATACTCTTAACTATATTAACAGCTGCAGTTATTTTATGTATGTGCATGTCTGTACATTTATACAGACAATTTAATAAATGTTCAGATACAATGTTTATGCATATTTGAAATCTAAGGGAAAAAATTCCTCCAGAAGAAGCAACCTTGTAAAAAAGTTATCTTGTGACTAAATGCTCAAAACGGTTGATCAAAATGGAAAAAAAATTTGAATTTTTAGCTGGGAGCCTACTATAAATAAAAAAAGATTAAACAAGGTTTCAAGGAGGAATTTGGAACGGATAGACAATTACTTCGGTAATACTCCTCTCCCAGCATATATTACTTGCTCTTCTTAGTTTAAGCTATTAAATTTTTCGCGAGGGATATTCGAATTTTTCAAAGTCGAATGATCGATAATTAAGGGCTATTCAACAACCTTATTGCAAAGACAGATGTGCTGCAATTACGCAGCAAACAAAGATGCACTTCTCAGCATAGCAGTCAATGTATTATAAGCGGCTATTCAACCCTATATTTTGAAACTATCTACAGCTTCACATAAAACCCTTTCTGTCTGCTCGAACATGTTGAGCATATATGGAACGACAAAGGGGTTAACACTTTGACGGACACTACGTAAGTATAAATATACCAGAATCGAGAATTTTCATAGCTAGACTAACAGAAGTATATTCGTAGTATCATCTTTTTATTACCAAAGTATTTCAAACTCTGAAGAGAAGTTCATATCAGTAAAGGTTTTGGGGTACTGTACCAGGGAAAGATGAGTTCAAAATTCAGCTTAGAATAACAGCTTTAGTTACAATAATTTGCGTAATTTTTTCCTTTTTAAAAAGGAAAAAAGAAAAACCCTAGAAAAGAATTAAACTGAAAAATAATCGAACAGAAAAAAAACAAGACTGGGAAGAAAATGAACTCCAGGGATCAAAGTAAAAAAAAGATTTTTATCATCTAATTCAATAATTTCTTGATATTCCTTGTGAGAGGTTTTGTTCTATCAAAGATTCAGTTGTATTCACTTTATGTATTTTTCCAGTTTTTCGTCAAAACTAATAATTAACAAGAACCAATATTTTTTCAGAGCTTTGCATTCGTGACAATACAGAGCTATCATTGTATAATCATATATTATAAGTTGTGTAATGAGTTTTGTTCGAACCAAACTTGAAATTCTAAAGTTGACATAAGTTCAAACCGAAATCAAAGTTACTAACTTATAGAAAAAAGAATATTAAGGAAGAAACTGATAAATGTAATGACAATTTAAATGACTTCACTAATGCATCTTACATCTCTTATAATTACTACAAAACTATATTGAATTCCTTCGGACAAAATGTACATAATAAAAAATAATCTTTTTTCCTCAGGTTTTTATCAAATTCTACTTTTTTTCATGAAATTTTTCATTTCATGAAACCTAATGGGCTAGGGTGCTGTAGAGATTTCTTTTCCAAACACTCCGATCTTTAGTTCAACGGTTTTATGTTCAATATTTTAAACCCTCTATCTTTCAGATTTTTCTCGTATAGTAGATATCTTGCTGACACAAACTACACCCGAACAGGGTTCAAAAACACAAATACAGCTTGTTGGCA
Organism: Artemia franciscana; assembly: GCF_032884065.1. Classification (NCBI taxonomy): domain Eukaryota; kingdom Metazoa; phylum Arthropoda; class Branchiopoda; order Anostraca; family Artemiidae; genus Artemia; species Artemia franciscana. Next base: position 2,736,921 of record NC_088874.1, read on the forward strand.
CCGAGCCGTACTTTTTCGAAGCTGGGGAATATGTGAGAAGTCCCTTTCTTTTATTTATTTATTGCCTAATGACTTTACGAACTACTGACATCTTTATTTTCCCATCTTATTTATAAGCTTTCCTATTGGATCACTATTCTTTCTTTGGATACTAGTATGTCTATTAACACGAGGGACAGCTTGTCGTGTGTGTCTACAACCTTTAACGTAAGTTTTATCATTTCCAGATTTAAAGTTCTTCGCCCAAGTCACAACATTGCATCAGCAAGGATTAACTCTCCATTTCGACTTCTTTTGATTTCATATTTCTTTTTCCTGTTTTGTTTACACACTCTTCTTAAATCGTGATGGTGAGTTTTAGTAGGTATTAGGAAACAGATAGACTGTTGCCAAATTAGACAGAGAAGTGAACCTATACGCATAGAGGCTACTGGTGGCACGCTACCATATTCAAAGAACTTGTAGTCAACCTGCTCCCCCCATAAGGGGGGCCTTATAATAAAATTAACCTAAATATTGACCGGCTGATATATTGATCGTTGGGCCCTATTCTTGAAACTTACCATTTTCTACATTTGATTTTTCGTGGAAAATTGATTTTATGCGTCTCAGTTTCCATACATAATAAATTTTCATTGAAATTTTAAGTTTCTTAAGGAAAACATCAAATTCCTTCCTGCGTCCCGAAGGCCCAGTATTGGGATCAAGTTTGGAAGACAATATTCGCCTTTTTGAAGGGACTATTTTTTATGTTGCATAAAGAACTAAAACGGAAGGAAGTGGTGTTGATCAAAGAAACAAGACAATTAAAGTAAGACAAACATGAAGCAAAAGGACAAGGAAGAGAACTTAAAAAAAACATAGAAAACTAGAAAGAAAACTACCTACAACGATGTGCGCAAGAAATAAATCAGAACGAATTAAAATTCAAAGTGAAGAAGAAGGAAGGTGTTTAAGGCAGTTCCATAATACCTGAGGGACGAAAATTTAAATGAACAATTGCTCAAAATCAACAAACTAGAACAACAAGAGACAGAACGAAGAACAGACAGAACTTTGAGTGTTTGAGCTTTAAATAAACAATAAATAAAAAAATTCAACACGGTGTCAAGCTATGAATATCTCGCAGCGATCAATCAACTCTAATGTTGACAATATTGATTCAGAATAGACTGCATTTGATAGCCATGCAGTGCCCATGTGTGAGGGCCAGCCTTCTCTTTGTTTTCTGAATGGGCCTCAGCCCTGGAGTTTTATTTAATAAGTGAAAGGGTGATCATCCAAAGAGCCTGTGGATAAACCTGTTTTCATTGGATACTCAATAAGTGCTATAGCTTCAATTGCAAGATTTGGGGAAAACTGCATGCATGGCTTATTCAGCAATGAAAAGAATTATGAATTACATCACATTGTAGACAGTTAAATTCAGAACAAGACAACTAAAGATTGGTCACATTATTCGGACGGATCTGTGTACCAATCACATGCAATGTTGTGAACCATCTATTGAATACTGGCAATCCGAGAAATGAGCAACGTTACTGCTGACCGAATTTGACTCTCAATTTTGCCTACGTGACAGTGGCAATGGCTTCGAGCATTGATCCAGCCAATCGAACTGATGATGAAATTCTTTTTTCCGTCGAACAACACAAGTGTCGCTGGGTTATTAGGCCTGCTGAAAGAAGTTTTCGGAAATGTAAAAAGTCCTTGGCGGAAAGGACAATGTCAAAGAAATATGGAACCGGATCCTCGTTCTATCTGGATCTCGTATTCACACTGATTTCTGTGTTTGAGGTTTTAGAGTCGACTGCAGTCCTACCCCGTTCGTTTGCATCGGCGGTAACTCGGCCCAAGCGTTTACTATACGAAGCTATGGAATATGACAAAAGTCGTGATAAGCCTCTGGGATAAAATCATTTAGAAAAGCTTACTAAAGTTTTACTGGGTTGTTGACGAAGACAGTAAATATTTTGCTGTAAAAATGAAAGTAGCAGCAAAGAATGACAAAATTTCACTTGAACTAGGTTCAGAGTCCAATGCAGAAGAGACATTTTCAGCATTTATCAAGAAAGTAGAGTTGACAATGTATAAAGCTGAGCAAGTGAAGAAAAATATACCGAGAATAGTCGGACATGACGTCAAGGAGTGTGAAGATGCCGATTCGTTATGCACAGAGTTCTTACAAAGTAACAATAATGTTACCCTATAAGGTTAAGACAGCAAAACTAAGTTGACGTAAGAAGAAAACATATACAGCTGAAAAATATACCAACACAGATATTGATTTATTATCGAGTAAACCCTTGAAACAGTAACTCAAAAAAACACGACACCTACCACAAATACGGTAGCGCTCCGACGAAAACCATAAACAAACCAACATATCGCCTGTAACTTGAACTACAAAGAAACTCAAAATTGACAAAATCATGAGCAATCATGAAATTAAGAAATACTAAGGTTTTGATCACTTTTTGAATCAAATATCCTTTCAAAGAGGAAAATTGGAAGAAACTCTAGATAATTTAATGAATTTCTAAGAAACATTGCAAACTTTAACAAATCTAGGGAAAAGTTTAATAAATCTAGTTAAGAGTTTAAACTTTAGAAGTAGCGTAAGGTGAAAGAGGGATTTCGAAGAACTAACAACTTATTTTAATATGGAAAAACAATAATTGACCAAATGAAAAGATGAAATGGGCAGACACGCCAAATTATAGCAGAGATGTGAAAGAAACACATAACAAACTTAGTGAAGAAATATAATTGGAATGTGCCAGTAGTGATTTGCAAAATATTATAAACTAACTTAGTGAAGAATTATGACAAAAGTGCCAGTAGTGATTTGCAGAATATTATAACCTGACTATTATGCTTAATATTTTTGAATACCTTGAATCAATAAGAAAGAAAGTTGAATTAAAATCAGGTTTAATAAAAATAAGTATAACTTAAGAAAAAAAAATTTGAAACTAGGTATTCACAGTACAAACCCGTAGTTTTGTTCAAGTGTATTATATTTATGTTATATAGGAGTCAGGGGCGGATCCAGGGGGGCCGGGGAGGGGCCCTGGGCCACCCCCCAAGATTTTTATGGCGCCCTCATGCACATTCCGTTCATTTTTTCAATCTTTTTAAGTATACTTTTCAATTTGATCAGATATTCGTAGGTGATTTACCCAATTAACCACAAAAAGCATAGCTTTCATATGAATGTAAAGAGCTAAGTTGAAACTTAAAACAAACAAAAATTATAAATCTTCAGCTAGTTCTGAATATATCTATCAAATTTGCAAAGAAATCTTTGATTGCTGCAAAGATTTTTCTACGAACATGAACGAAAACGAAACCCTTTGGAAAATAAAACACGTTTGCTCTAAGACGTTTCATAAACGTTTTTAGATAGTAAGTCTGTAAGTTGTATGTTCCCATTCACAATGGTATATGATTGTTAGCCATTACCTGTGATAAAAATAATGAATAAAAAAAACTCTGGACACGAGCATAGAATGGATTCGAGACGAAGACTGATGGCTGAATGGGCAAGGGGATCGTAGGATATTTCCGGATATTTTGGTAAAACATCCGAAAATACCCAGAAATCGAAAGGTAAGTTTTTACTAATAATAAACCCCCTCAATCCTCAAAAAATCCTAGTTGTGTAGTTTTGTGACAAATTAAATAGCGAATTGCCCAATTGGGCTTTCGTTTGAATAAATTTATCCATCTATTTATTTTAACTGTATAGCTAATTTGATTGAAATTAGATGACTGAAATAATTACAAGCAATTTAGGCCAGAAACAGATACATTAGGTCGGAGGGGGGGACCATCCTCCTATAAGACACTTCTGGCACACTTATTCCGTTCTTTTTTCTTATTTCTAATTTTTTTTAAACTAGACTTTTTAATTTAATACCCACCTCGACTCACATTGGCACCCTTGGTTCAGCAGCCCCCTTACCCAAGATTTTGCTCTTGATCTGTTAGAGATTGAGATTCAGACAAGAAACTGCTCGCACGATCAGTTTACGAATTATTTCGTCATAAAATTATAAGATAAACCTCCTTTTCATGAAAAATCATTCATATAATCAATTATGCTTGCTAGATCTACACCCTTAGAATGTATTTTTTGTTTTTTTTGGCAGATTTGTTATATTCGTTTTCTTGTGGTAATCCCGTCGAATTAGGGTATGGTGTGTGTCTTGGCTTCAATGTTGGGGATATGACAAGGCAACTTACAACATTAGTTTATGTTAAAGAGTAATTTTTTTTGAACGGCCCCTGTCCACTCCCCACTTAAAAAATTTCTTAATTTTAGTTTTGTGACTAATTAAATAGCGAATGGCCCAACAGGGCTTTCGTGTGATAAATCTGTCTATCTATTTGTTTTAAATATATAGCTAATTTGGCTAAAATTAGATGAATGAAAGAGTTAAAAGCAATTTAGCCTAGGAACAGATCCATGGGGTCGAGGGGTGAACCTTCCGCCAAGATGATTCTGGATCCCATATTCTGTTCGTTTTTCTTCTTCTTTTTTTGATCTTTTTAAATAAACTTTTTAATTTGGTGCCCAACTCGAGTCATATTGGCACCCTTGGTCCAGTGACCCCCTTACCCAAGATTTTGCTCTTGATCTGCTTGAGATTCAAATGCTCGCATAATCAGTTTACGAATCATTTCGTCACAAAATTATAAGACAAACCTCGATTTCATGAAAAAGTAATCATATAATTAATTTTGCTTGCTAGATCTTCATCTTCCAAATGTGTTTTTTTTCTTTTTTTGGCAGATTTGTTTTATTCGTTTTCTTGTGAGCCCGTCGATTTAGGATATGGTTTGTATCTTGGCTTCAATGATGGAGACATCACAAAACAACTTACAAAATTAATTTATGTTAAAGAGTAATTTTTTTGAACTGCTCCGTTCCACTCTCCAATAAAAAAAAATCTTAATTTTAGTTGTATGACTAATTAAATATCGAATGGCCCAATAGGGCTTTCGTGTAATAGCCCAATGTAATGCCCAATAGGGCTTTCGTGCTAATTTGAATTTGGTTGAAACTCGATGAATGAAAGAGTTAAAAGCAATTTAGGTCAGGACCAGATCCATGGGGTTTAGGGGTGACCCTTCCCCCAATATATTTCTGGCACCCTTATTGTGTACATTTTTCTTTTTTTATGTTTTTAAAATAAAATTTTTAATTTGGTGCCCAACTCGAGTCATATTGGCACCCTTGGTCCAGTGGCCCCCTTACCTAAGATTTTGTTCTTTATCTGCTTGAGATTCAGACATGAAACTGCTCGCAGGATCAGTTTACGAACCATTTCGTCATAAAATCACAAGATAAACCTCGTTTTCAAGAAAAATTATTCATATAATTAAACTTGCTTCGCTATATCTTCATCTTCAGATCTTTTGGCAGATTTCTTTATTCTCTTCCATAAGAGCCCATCGATTTAGGGCACGGTTTCTGGGAGCCATTGATAGGGTAAGATAATGATTGGTCGCGGGAGGAAAGACGCATTATAAAGGGGGTTTTGGGATATATTTTGGACATTTGAGTTTGCCGAGTGGGATCTTCCTAATTCGAAGTCATAGTGGAATGTCGTCTATGTTATCCCAACATAATGGGGAAGTTAGAAACTCCTCAGACTGATAAGGTCCACGTAGCCTGGCTCATTCACAAGTATAATTTATCTCAAGCTCTATCGTCCCTGCAAGACAACTTGGAAGACTATTGAATTTTTTTTATTGTCCTTGTCTCCCTTTTATTATCCTTTCGTCATTGACTACCCCGATATTACCCCCATATTTTGTTTATTATTACCCCGAAATTATGGGGGGATAAATAGATAATGAACATATCATTGTCTATCTCATCGTATATTCCATAGCTACAGTTTCTTTACTAGAAGCAAATTTCTTGGGACCCATCTGCAAAACAGAAGTGATCGCCTGCTACTTAGCATCTGGAAAATTTTAGGTCTGCGAAACGCTGAAATTTTTCGGTTGGGAACATTTTTGGTTAACTGGTACTGCATGCTTCTTTTTGTAGATATTTTGGCGCAATTGTTTCATTGATTCGAAGTGATGATAATAGAACAACAAAACACTAAAACAAGAGGTATCAGCCACTTGCCTTCCCTGAAATTCCACTAGAAGCAGATAGCTTTCAAAACATTTCTTTTTTGCATATTTCCCAGATGGGACCGCTGTACGCAACTGGGTTAAGTTATAAATTATGAAAGAACGTGTTTAAACAGCATTTTGACCGTGTATCGGCAAAATGCCCTAATTTGAGATAAGGCAGAATATCCAAGACCATCCATTTATGAAGCGAACAATATCATCACAAGAAAACGCTGTATCTCTACTTAGGGTGTATTTTGAGAATATTTTTCTTATTTTTCACTGCTTAACAAGGAATTTTACAAAGAAAAATTACCTAACTAGTTGTAATGAGAGGAATGCTCAGAATTGATCATTCAGGACTTGATTGAGCCCTGGATGTCAATATACTGATCAAACAGAATTAAGAAACCTTAAAAATTCGTTTAGAAACAAAGCTGACTTTTTTTCTGAGAAAATTAATTTTGTCTAGACACTGTCAATTTACTGTCGGCGAGTGTTGAGAAAAATATCATTTATTTTTGGTCAACTACCTTCACTAGTATTTTTTTCAAAGGGTTTTCTTTAACAAGAAAAAAACAATAAAATTTCTTTCAGATGCCTCAAGTCCGTCGTTTTCATCAGTTCAGGATGCTCATTCAAATTCAAATACTCTGACTGTAACATCAAGTTTTGCCGTTACCCGTTGCATCTAGTTCTTACAAAGATGCGACTACAGAGACACTGTTTACCAACCCCACCAAGGACAACAAGCTGTCGCTAGCGACCTTTTCCTATGATTCTGACACAAACATTGAAGTGAAACTTGCTGATCAACAAACAGAAGCATCGACAGATGACACAAGAGCCGAGATGCGGCAGATGGAGATGGTTCACCCAAACAGCAGTGCATCCTCCTCGCTTGACACTGGCATCAAACCTTCCTCTGACTTCGGTTTCGCAGTGATGCTAAAACAAACAAACCAACTAACATCTGGAGATATTGCGTTTGTTCTAAACGAAAGATGGAAGCCAAAGAACCAAGCCGAAGTTACGACTTCAATACAAAGACGAAAGGGGGATGAAGTTACTCGTAGACTTAGCATTGAGCTCCTTTCCCGATTTCCCTGGCTTGCGGTGAGCCGTCACGAAGAACATGAGGGACTTTGGTGTAGTGTTTGTGTCACAATTAGAATATCCAACAGTGGCGGAGGGTGGTCGGCTCTGTCTGGGGGGCAAACAATGGGTCGTTTCGTCTTAGAACCCCTGAAAGACTACTCAAATCTGACTGGAAAAGATGGTACACTTACAAAACATGTCAATTCACAGTATCATATGAATCACCAGTGTAGAGCTGCAGCACTTTTAGCTTCGTTCAAGCAGGCACCGTCAAGATATCAGGAATACCTTGGACTCTGAAAGAATAAAACAATTACACCAAAACTGTGAATTATTTACAAGCGTTGTGGAAACAATTAAACTTTGTGGGGCACAGAATATACCCCTCCGTGGCCACCGGGACGATGGTAAACTCGATAATCAGGGCTCTAATGTAGTCGCAGCAGAAAATGATGGTAATTTCCGTCACCTACTTCGGTATCGTGTTCAGGGGGTGATTCGCTGCTTCAAAGGCTTGTAGAAACTGCACCTGGAAATACAAAATACACTAGTAGGCAGATCCAAAATGAACTAATCGGAACGATTGGAGAACTTATAAAGTCCGAAACAATCAGAAAAGTAAATACAGCAAGAGTTTGGTGTCTCATTGCTGACGAATCCACCGATAGACAGACAAGAGAACTCATGGTAGTAGTGTGTCGTTATGTTTACAAATCAGAAAAGGGTTACGTAATCCGAGAAGATCCTGTTGCCATATTCAACGCTTTTCAAACCTTATCGGGGCTCTCTGAAGATGAAGGGACCAACACCACCCAAAACTTTGAAGAAAGGCTAGACAGCAAAAGCCTCGGCAGGCTACTTTTGAGTGAATTCACCCAATCTGGCTTAGACATGACAAAGTGCGTCGGCCAAGGTTATGACAAAGCCGCTAGCATGTCAAGCTTGGTAAATGGGGCTGCTGGCGAAATAAAGCGGAATTACCAACTTGTGGATTATTTTCATTGTGTAAGCCATGCCACTAATCTTTCATGCTCAAAGACAGTTTCTGTCCCAATTCTACGGAATACACAAGATGTCGTACGAGAAACTATCTCTCATTTTAGCTCGAGTGCCAAACGGACAAGGATTCTGAAGAAACATCCAATGTCAGACAACTGCAGAGCAGAGACCCTGATTGGTCTTTGTACCACAACATTTGTAGAGGCATGAGGCAATAAGTCGGTTCTGGGATTCCTTGTCGTCTATTATTTCCGCTCTGAATGAGGTGGAAGGCTGGCTTGACCGAGAGGCCAGTAGTAAAGCACATCTAGTACGTTCTTGCATTGAGAAACCAGACACGTTCATCGGACTGGTCTGCTTGAATTTGTTTTCATCTCTACTGAAACCATTGCCAGAATCACTTCAACAAAAGGACGGCGATCTTGTGACAGCTTTAGAACTCATAAGCAGCGTCAAGACAGCATTAGAGGATATGCAAGCCCATGCAGAAACTGAGTTTTACTATCTCTATACGGAAGTCGAGAACATGGCAAAAAACATCGATGTTGCCATGAAAGTCGTCCAACCACAGATAGCCTCGCGCTTTGTGTACCGAACGGGAGAACCGAATCTGGATAACACTTTATTGTTAAAATACCTGGGATCAATTGAAAATTAAATATAATAGATAAAATTGTTTATAATTCAAATTAAAACAAACAATTGTAACCAGGCATTCATGTGTAAACACAGTTAATGTCAAGTGCTGTTGTTACGTAATTTTTTTTATAAGTGTTAGGTGCAGGATATATACAAGATGTAGGAAAATATTTTTATAAATTTTAAATAATCATTATAAGGTTATGGAATTAGAATAAAATTTTTTTTAGACAATAAAAATTAAAAATGCAATGTTTAAAGATAGGGATTAATCTAATTGATGAGGGCATCAATTTACAACGGGAAAGGGGATATGTAACATATAGGCCAGCACCCCTCCCCCCTTTATAAAATTCATACCCCCTTGGAAATTCTTAAATTTAAGACTAAATTTCTCATTCATACCCCTTTAGTAGATTTCAAATTAGAAAAAGATTTAAAGTTAATTCTTATTGCATCTGGAATTTAGTAGTTATTCAATACTTTATGGGCTACGTGCCTTTAAACACAAGTTAAACAAAGAGTAGAAATGTTTCTTTTTTCAACCAATCAAAATCAAGTCTATTAATGATTCATATGAACCTTTGAACTCAAAGAGAAAATACTTCCTTTTTTGTCTCTTGGGAGTGGAAACTGGTTACTTCACGATTAGGAATACCAGTCGTATTGCGACATTTGCGGTAGAGGTCAACTGCCCAGGTCACCAAGCTTGTCCGCCAAGTTCTTGTTTTAGAAATCGCGTCTTAGACTTATATTAGCTCGACTCAGGCAGTTGGTAATTCAGTCTTATGATAGTCAAGTTCCAGTGTTCATGTGCACCCTTCCATGTTATAAATTATTGGAAGTGTTTTGTCCAAAGTTGTATGCAAGTGAGAAAATAAAATTCATTGTCTTTAATCATCTTTTGTCTATGTACTAGGGCATGAGGTACAGTTCCTCTAGTCTTCAGGTACGGTCCCAAGGGAATCTATACTATTTCAGGAGACCTCGAACATCACTGAGATGATTCTGTCTCCCAGGTTACTGGAGATTATCTACAGGGCCTTTTTATTCTGTTAGCAATTTAGCTCCCATATCTCATATCAACATTAAGCCACCCAGACTTAGAAAAGTTTCAAGTACCACTAGCAACAATTCCCCCTTAAGAAAACTCACAACAACTTCCCTCATGAATTATATTTCACCAAACCCCCCCATAACTCTTTTGAGGATTAATCGTTTTGTCTGATGGAGACATCAATGCAAAGCGACCTGAGGAATCAGTTTGAAGTTTATTAATATGATTAAGTGAATTCACCCCGTTTCGACAAGGTCTGCAGTTGTTTCGAACGAGTGAAAATGTGCTGTACTGATCGCTAGTCTTAAAAAATGTGAATCTATGCTCTATTGCAACACAGAAAATACATTAAGAATTGTCAAATAATCATTTTCTTCAGTGCAGCGATATCACCAAACAGCAAAGAATGTGCCAACAGAAAATTCTGATTTGTAATCAGCAAAGCGCAAGTGATTCCTTCTCTGTCTAATATTCTCCTAAACGGTTGTCCTCGACCGGTGTTGGGTAAAAATGATGCTCAGAATTGTCATCGATGCTGGCTAAAATATAGTAACAGCCAGACATGTTCAATTAATACTTCATCTTGGCATTCCATCCTACATGCTATTAATACTACCAAATAACACCCAACTTCAGTTAACAACATAGTGATATCTCCCAGCATTTACTTGCTTGTAGTATCCGTACTCAGAATGTTATACCCAACCAAGGACAACAACAGCCTATACAGTCTATAACTTCTCAACCTGCGTAAATACTGAACTAGAGCCACAAGGATTGTATCACTTCCGAGACAATACCCACAACAAGCTTGGTTATCTCAGATCATTTCTTTGGGCTTAAGAAGTTTTCTAGGAAACACCAATTACCAAAAATGGCTGATAGCAATGACACACTCTTCAGAGATCTATCAGAAGCTGAATTTGCATTTGAACTTGAACTACATGAAAGAGACCCCTCGTGCAGAAAACATTACCCTGCCACACAGCTACGAAAACAAAGAAAATATAATCGGGTAATGAAAAAGCGACAAGTTGATCTGAGCAAAGAGCAATCTAGGACTATGCAAGAAGAACCAGGTTTCAAAATAGTTTGGCCCTTGAAATTTCTGGAATTGCTGTTAGACTTAAATTACAAAATAGTTGAAAATGAAAATATACTGTTGGGAATATACGAAAATTATTTATGGTACAGTGCAGATTTTGACCCAATGATTGTAAACAATACAACCCATTATATTTATGACGAACAGTATATAGAATTAAAAAATGTAACAATTAAATTCTACATAAATGATGAAAATTTTGGATCAAACGACGTTATTGTGTATGAAAAATTGCTGGACACAGCTAGCCCGCTATGCTTTCGTCAGCAATTGATTTACAAGATAATTCACACAGCCCAAATAAACTAAGTCTAAAAGATCAATGCAGGAAGCAACTGCGCCAAATTTTAAGAAAAAGGGATATTCATCATTCTATACATAGCCTCCAAATCCCCACTGTCCTAAAGAAATATTTGATGTACATTGAAAATGGTCCCGAAGTAGGCAACAAAGACTTCCAATTAACATTTACAACCCCCTATCTTTTAAAATTAGAAAGTAAATTAGTGACCAATGATGGACCAATATTGAGAATTACAGAAAATTATGACATTGACAATCTTAAAACAGTGTTTCAGCAAGCTATTTCCACACCCTTTATGTAATTTTTCGAATTTATAGACAAAGGAGGACAGACTAAATTAAAAGAAAAATTTGGTTGGCTGTGAAAAAGGAAAATCAATACCCTTAATAAACACGTCATACCCAATTCTAGAAGAAACCGGTGTCAATCAGGTAACCGCTAATTAACTTACTAACTTGCTTTTAACTAACAGATATTGATAAAAATAATGTCATTAAAAAGAACCTTAATTAATCCAAACCTTACCGGGTTAAAGAGTTGGGAAAATTTTGATGTAAAGAACAGGACAATAAAAACTCCCCCAAGATACCCCAAAAACCGAACATCTTGGTTTCCGTATAAAACCCAAAGTTTGCCAAACTTGTCTAAAATTGACCACGAATTATTGGAGAAAGATCTAGAAACTGCCGTTAAGGATGCGACAAGAAATTTACGTTGCCAAACCCTCTACCTTCTACTTGAAGTTCCTATAGTCCTTAGTAATAATTTAATAACGAAAATTTTATTCATCTTGTTATTCTGTTCCTTTTCACATAAAATAAGAAGACAAGACTTCCAATGTAAACAACGACTTGCGTCTTTGACTTTTACGACCCTATTTAACAAAATCCCCTCCCAAAAATATCCTCTAATAGCAAGATTGATTCGCGAAAACTTCAGGAGAATTTATAACGAAGAAGGCTTTACGGTCATATGGCCCCTAAGACTTTTATCAATACTAATAAGAAAAAATAAAAATGTCATATTAGAGGAACCAAACATACTATAGAGCATTTACAAAGATTATAAAACCCATTATTAGGCAATTAATTTAATAGGAAACGGTCGGCAATTCCACCTTCATGAGCAGGACTATGATGAATTAAAGAAAAAAATCATTATCTGTAGCAAATGCGACGAAAATTTTGCGTCAAAAATAGCACCTCAAACAGATGTAATCATATTCGAAAAATTAATAAGCTGTAAAGACCCCTCATATTTCCATAAAACATTAATTTTCAAAATAATCCGTAATGTGTCAACACATCTGACTTTAAAAGAAGAGTGCAGAATGCACGTCCGTCTACTTATGCGGAAGGCAGATATAAATTATACCTTGATCGACCTTCAACTGCCTAAATGTTTACAACAATACCTAATGTTCGCTGAAGATAACTCCAAAAATAACAGTCAAATATCTGAATTAACCTTTTGGTCAGGTCGCATTCCAAAGTCAAAAGAATTATTATCACTTCTAAATGGACCAATTTTTAATATTCCAAGTAATTATAAAATCAACTGTAGCATAATTCCACCTAACTATCATTAAAATAACCCAACTTAATTTTTTTTTTAAATTGGACTTGTCAAAAGATCTGGAATAATGAAAGAACCTCAACCAAATTACTTTCTCGCCATCCAAATTAAGAACGCTCAAATAAGGATTAATGCTTCAATTTTGAAAAATCATATAATAGAAAAAGATCCAACCTAAGCAAAGGCCTTAATCAAATAAAGCTCCTTCCATCTAACGTTAAAAGTCTTACACCTAAAAAATAGTAGCGAAGTTGAACTCACAAGAAATGCTTTCGTAAAGGCCGTAGAGAAATATCAACAAGAATTTACAAATGACCAACTATATCTGGAGTTTCAAGGCATCGAAGAATTCTTTGAACAAATTCTATACGCGAAGTTAAATAACGAAAATATAGTTAAGGCACGCTTAAATCCAGTTTTAGATGAAATTACTAAAGAGATCACCAAAAGCGGTGTACAACTCGAAAAACAAGAAAGCTGGAAGCCGCATTTAACGTTGGTAAACATAAGAAAAGTAAACAAGCTAAGGAAAGAAGCAAGGAAACTTCACCCCTCCCTAACAGCCGAATTTAAAAACATGAGATTTGGAAGAGCATTAGCGCAAAGTATACAACCATTATCGATGACTGGGACAAAAAGCAAGGAAAATTACTATGAAGTAATATCAGAAATTATATTCGGACAAAAAGCCCGTAAATAAAATTAAATTTGGAAAACAAACGAACGTTTCAGGAAAAGGAAAATGGAAATTAAACAGAAAATATGTTTTTTAAGGTAACAATTTTGAAAATAAATAACGCTTGCCGATACTAACACCACTAAAATAATTTCTTAAAAATCAGACGACATACTGCTTAAGTATAATGTAACTTAAAGTTTATTAACTTTCCGAAAGATTCAAAAACCAAGAAACAATTTTTACCTATATGCCTACAGTCGTTTTAATACGTCTAAAATTACCAAAACCGCTAAACTTGTCAGAAATTTGCTGGCCGTATAATAATATGTATAGATAAATAATAATTCCCTCCAATTAGATCAAATTTTTTTTCAACAATACAGCTTAATTATCGATAAGATTTAATTGACTTAGGAAAAAGAAAAAACGGAGCTCTGGACTATTGCTATGACTATAGCGCGTTATTGAAAAAAAAAATTATCATTACTTTTGAAAGTACCAAATATAATTAACAAAATGCAATCTCTTACCTTGTCCAAAATCTACCTAGATTCATAGCAAGACCTATACTTTGAGCACACTCCAAAACAGTAACTATAATTGGTAAGCATTTTGTTCACGAAATATATTTATGTACCACGCTTAACTAAACAAAATATGGTGTTTCCAACTTAACAACCGAGCAAGGAATAAATAAGAAAAGAACTTACAGAAATAATATAAATCCCAAAAAAGTTGAGCCCTTAAGATCACAATTAGCCTTACCCTATTAAAGAAACTGCATATATCAGCTTACAATGTAATACATTGTGTATAATCTAAATAGCAATAAGTTCAAAAACAAAGAAAAGGACATTTTCGTACGTTCCCCCTAATGTAGTCAAATAAACCTTCCAATTATAAGGATCTAAAAAGTCAAAAGAAACGTTATTTGTGAGCCAAAATGACAGGTCGTAAACTTTGGCATAATAAACATTTGTAATGTTCAGATTATACCTAAAGAAACTTCAAGAAAAACATCTTTTACAACTTTCTTCCTTGTAAGATAAGGCCTCAGCAAACTAAATAATTGCATTAAAATGCATTCCTACCTAAAACATTTGACATTCTGTCCCGCGTGTTACATGGGAAAACACCTGTAGATATTACCCCGTAATAGCAGACCTAATTAGCAAAAGTCTTATTAAAGGAAGCATGACTTATAGTTAGAAGTTAAACCGACGTAAAATTTTTATATGCTATAATTTAGCATAATTTATATGCTATTTCAAAAAATACATTTTTATCATTTAAAAATAAATAGCCTAAAGAACTTAATTCATTGGCAAATAAATATTTCCACTATATTATTAAATCAACACCACTTTCCTGAGTGCCTAAAACAAAATCCCCCTTAAGGTTATATGCCAAAATTGTTTTTAGAAAACCTAAATGAAACAAAAATGCTATTATTCTAAACTGTATTATTCTAAACTGTATGGCTATATTGAACAACATGCTTAATATATATGTATGTATGTTTATCTATATATATATATAATTTTTCTTCGCCTGCAAAATTTTAGAAGCCATGGTGGTTTACATAACTCTTTGTCTAAAACTCGGCTTGGAAAGTGTAATTTATAACAAATATTTTTTTTTTAAGAAAAAAAGCTGGAAAGTTGTGAAAAATTTTTCGAAATTTTTAATCTAATAATTTAACTTTTCTTAAACGATTATGATACAATCTCTTCTTAATTATGAGACAATACAAGCTTATATATACAAAGAGACTAATAACCTACAACTTATCATGTAAATTAGGCTAAAATTCGACTAAACTTAAATTACAGGTCAAAAGTTTTTTTTGTTTTTTTTTAATTTTTTTACGAATTAGGCTACTTAATTTTGAGCTGAAAGGAGTTCAAGGACAAAAGAACACCAACTTGTCGGAAGTCAAACCCTTATACCTCAATATGACACCCTTAGCCAATTTGTGCCAGTTTTGGCATAACTATAATTATTTCCCAAAGTGCATACCAAGAAAGTTGCGATCTTTGAGATATAGTTACTAGGCCTTATAATCTTATTATTTAATAAAAATCCCTCATCTTAAGCTCCAGACTATATTAACCAGTCTATAATTGGATTTTAACCAAATTCAATTTTGAACCATAAATAAAAACTCTGATAATAAAATAGGCCAACCCTTCTATTACACCTACATAATCAGTAATATAAGCTTTAGGCCATAACAAACAAATAAATTATTTCATACTTTTATCAGATATGTGGTGTTAGAGGAATTTCCTCTTGGTTAGCAAAATTTTAGATAGTTTTCATTCTTAATTGTTTAAAATCGTGAAGAAATTCAACGGCGATTCTCCCAAGACGCAAATGCTATTACTTTCTTCAATATCCAGGTATATTTATAAGCAATAAAATAATTTTAACGTAAATGTTACCAATGTCTATCCATCTCCCCCTAAGCTCTCTTTTAGTAGCGAGTAATGAACATATAATAGGTCTTGAGTTAAACCCATCCCGGGCATAAAAAAAAAATTTCAAGAAAATCACTAATAAATTATTAGTAAGTCTCAAGTTGTTTCTTTAATTTGTTGACAAATAAATATTAAAATACCTAGTATTACACCCTTAAAGTATTATTGTCTTATCTTATAAAACCCGCACCCGTGATTAGTCTTCTGGCAAAAATTTCCACATTTCTGTAGATAGGAGCTTGAAATTTTTGCTATAAGGTTCTCTGATACGCCGAATGCGATGGTGTGATTTTCGTTAAGATTCTAAGACTTTTAGGGAATGTTTCCCCCTATTTTCCAAAATTAGGCACCTTTTCACATTGTAACTTTTGAAGACAAAGAAAAAATTTAATGAAACTTATATATTTAGAATTAGATTGAAAATTCAATTCTTTTACTGTGTCTTTTAGCATCAAAATTCCGTTTTTAAGAGTTTCGTTACTATTGAGCCGGGTCGCTCCTTATTACAGTTCGTTACCACGAAGTGCGTGATTGTTGATTGATTTTACAAAAAATGATCACTTCCGTTCTCAGCCCCAATTGATATTTGTTGATATTTTTAAACTAACTATTTTAACATTATTTGTTGGTAATTAAACTATAAGGTTATTAGCCCTTCAGATTAATCTAGCCCTTCAGATTACACAGGATATCGTAAAACATGGGATAATATTCAAACACGAAAATTCACTTCTAACTAGTAACAACGGTTAGAAAATATTAATGAAGCTAGACCCTAAACCATTTGAAACATTATTCCAACAAGTTATAAGACTGGAGAAAAATACATATGACCTGAAAGAATCAATTTTTCAATTCTTAAAATCAGACAAGGGACTACAGGCAGGCAAAAGCAACCATAAAAAAAGAAAGATATACCATCACCTACCTATCCCAAAATCAAAATAAAGAAAATAGTTGATGATTTTGATTCAAAAATGGCCGAAATTGATAAAGCTATAGGACTCGGAAAAGCCATTGAAAAAAGAGATCAATTAATGAAAACCAAAACCCAGATACCAATAAAGAGACCCAAAACTAAAGATAAAGCTATAAGACTCGGAAAAGCCACTGAAAAAAGAAAAAAGAGATCAATTAATGAAAATCAAAACCCAGAGACCAATAAAGAGAATCAAAAATAATTAAACCAATTAAGACACAACTTAGACAAAGAAAATTTTATGATGGACAATATGCATTATTAAACGAATTGCCCACAGTGTGGAATTTCTTCAAAGAACTATGGAATAAACCAAAACCAGCTAACACGGCTGAGAAGAAACCCGTACAAGAAGAAATAAATTTCTCTGAAGTAAAGCCAACAGAAGTTAAAACAAAAGATGTAACAGACATTCCTCTAAACACACAAGAAAACGCTCCTACTGAAACCCAAACAACCAAAATTGAATCTGGCCTTGCTACACGAACAAATAAAATACCACAAATGATAAAGGGCATAGAAAATATAGGAATATCATCAAATTCTACCAACGGTACTACCAAACCAAAATATAAATTCAAATGTCAATACTTCTATAAAATCATAAACGTTACAACGGAAGCAACCAAAATCAACACGACCTCCCGTATTCCACATCTTACTACCTATACCGAAATAACCACAGAAAACAAATTAAGTTGGCCTACGGAAACAAATCAACTTTTGAATTAAGACTGATAGAACCTTCTTCGATGGCATTCGATAGCTCTTGATGACCTGATCAAAGTGTTTGTCATCCATTTTTGGTACCAACATTCCTTCATGAGATACACTAGTTTGAAAGTTTCAAGGGGTTGACAACTTCAGTAGTAGGATACACACTGAAACCAAAAAATAGGCCGATACCAATTGTGAGACAAGTAGAAGGCTTGTAAGCAACGGTCGGCTGTTAGGCCATAATTATCTTCGGCAATAAGGGGTTTGTAGCTTTGGCTAGTTGATGTACCTATTATTTGTTTCCGGTGTATTTGATGGCCAATTAGGTTCCAATGGTAAGACATGCAGGGGACTTGTAAGTAACAATCATCTGTTAGGGTACAATCATCTTCAGTGAAGTTTGTAACTTTTGCTAGTTGGTGTAGCCTACTCATGCTCACTGTAACCTAGAATTAAGTGTTTAGGCAACGGGTACAAATGATAACGTAAAACAATGAAAGTGCTGAAGGATTTGTAACTGTTGCTAGTTGGTGTACCAATACTCACTGTAACATAGAATCAAGTGTTTAAGCAACGGGTACTAACGATAACGTGAAACAATTAGGCAGTTTCATAATAATTACTAGAGTTTCATTTATGGTATTTTGATTCTGAAAAGTCACAGATAGCTATAAAGTACTAACTAGATTATATAGGATATATTTCCAAGTCTTGATCTGTCACGATGTCCACAATTGAAAAAGGATAAAGCTCAACTGGCTGCAAAGTCAATTTAGTCCCTTTGGATGTTTTTTTTGTTATTGATGTTTTTCAGCGCTGAGGAATAGCCTTTGATCACGTGATTACTGATCGCGTTATTCTTTGAACATAAAGTTTTAAAAGCTTCGATATGCTGACAACTTCAGCGTTTAATCGATACCAAAGAAACAAAACCAGAGTATTGCTCTTGCAACACTTTATTCAGTGAAGCAGGACAATGGTCGCCGAAACACTTCACGCTGCTCAGGCAACGTAAGTCTAGTTTTCATTAATTGTCGTTTCATTCTAGGAAAGACACCATAAACAGCGTTATCTGGACTTGATTTTAAACAAGGAAGTCTATGAGAAGTTCCAAACCAGGTCACAAATTATTTCTTACATCCGTCGCTTTTTGGATAAAAACGGATTTTTAGAAGTGGAAACACCTATATTAAACACTTGCTCCAGAACTGCCCCTAAAAATGCTAGACGTTGGGGGCATGGAAAGGGTGTACGAAATAGGCAAGCAATTTAGAAATGAGGGAGTAGATAGGACTCACAATCCTGAGTTCACCACTTGTGAATTCTACATGGCACACACCGACTACAAAGATTTAATGAAGATAATTGAAGAAATGATCTCTGGTAAGCCGAGACCTTCCTTGACTTGTCACTATTTTTTTTTTGAAATCTCAAAATCAAATTTGTGTAATGCTTGTGAAATTAGTAAAGAGTGAATTCTAGCTATCAAACCACCTCTGGATACAGCCTTGCGAAAATGTTTTTCAGCGTTAATTTTTATGTATTCCACTTATTTAAAAAAAAAAATTTCCAAAAAAAGACTGAACTTCCACAAATATAGTGTTTTGTGTTAAAGTATAAACAGTGAACTAGTGAAATAGTGAACAGAACTGAGCTTCCACAAATAAACAGAGCCCATCGAGTTCCACAAACCGAGAAAGAAACGCAGAATGAAACTGAGCTTCCACAAATAAACAGAGCCGATCCAGAAGTTCCTAAAACAAACTGAACTTCCACATATATAGTGTTAGTGTTGTGCTAAAGTATAAGTAGTGAACTAGTGAAGTAGTGAACAGAACTGAACTTCCACAAATAAACAGAGCCAATCGAGTTCCACAAACTGAGAAAGAAACGCAGAATGGAACTGAGCTTCCACAAATAAACAGAGCCGATCAAGTTCAACAACCCGAGACAGAAACGCAGAATAGAACTAAACTTATAATTAAACAGATAATTGTTTATGCCGATCCAGAATTGATCCAGGAGTTCCAGAAACAGACTGAACTTCCACATATATAGTGATAGTGTTGTGTTAAAGTATAAGTAGTGAACTAGTGAAGTAATGAACAGAACAGAACCTCGACAAATAAACAGTACACTATAACTGAGAAAGAAACGCAGAATGAAACTGAGCTTCCACAAATAAACAGAGCTGATCAAGTTCAACAAACCGAGACAGAAACATAGAATAGAACTAAATTTAGCAAAATAAACAAATAATTAGTATATAAATGCTTCGTATTCAAATATAAATAGTAATGTAAATTGACAACTTCAAATGTAGATTGAAAACTGTCAAATTTGTCAAGGATGCCATTTCATTGGATCCTTCAGAGCGAGGCACTATGTTGGATTGACAGTTCAGTAAATCCTTGGAGAAGGGGTGTCTTTTGCTTTGTCTGGCCTGATCATTCAACACCTTAAAAACTCAGGCTGTGTTGCATTGGCGATACTCACCCAAGGATTATGCTTTGTATTGCACATTTTCACGAACTATTGGGGTATCCTGTTTCTATTGGGGTAAAAAAGGTAGTGTCTACATAAGTTTGAGAACTACTCTTCTAGGGAATGACCAAGGCAATACTTCATACTAAATATATGCACATTAGGAAACAGAGGGGGGGGGGAAGAGCCGGTCCTGTGGTTGATGGTGTCTGGAGAAAAGTTAATTATAGCCCCCTCCCTTTGCTTCCCAACTCAAAAATAAGAAACAAAATTAAAGTGAAAATTTAGATGAAAATGGTCAATACTCCCACCGCGACGTCTTCTAAGACATGGCACTTGGATCTACTGCCCAGTAGCCCTATCCCTCTCGGAACGGAACAGGTTAGGCTGAAGTATAGGGGAAGCACCTTCGAATCTGTTGAACTAAAATTTTTAAGCATATTAAGAAGTAACACTTGGTTTCCTAATATGCTTCATTCTCGAGTTCCATTTGTAGGTTAATATTTTTTTAAAATTCCCCCAACCCCACTCCTAATGTGAAAATATATACTCTGAATTAGAATATACCCTGAATTGGTCTTGGGTTGTAGAGTTGTCGTATATGTCTCTCCCTGTGTGCGCTTCGCGCACACAGGGAGAGTAGTTTTTTTTTCAAATCGAGGTTGAGGCCGAAGGCCTCGACCGAGATCCGTTGATTTTTGAATTTAAAAAAGAGGGAATAGTTGTGGGAAAAGTGGAAGTCATGGCCAATTGTAGAAAAAAGCCAAGACAGATTGTTGAATTAAGTGGGCAGCCCAGTCAAGGGTTAATTTTATCCCTTTGATTGCCGTTGTTACTGTCTGCCATTTATGCTACACCTTTCCGTGCATGTGTGTCCCTTCACAAATGCCAAACTAGAGTCGTACCTGTTGAAGGTTCTCGCTGGGGATATATATATATATATATATATATATATATATATATATATATATATATATATATATATATATATATAAGGTAGGGAGGAAGTTCATTTCCGATGTAGCCTAAATGAATGTTAAATCTGGATTCAGGATGCAATTCTGACTATAGAGGTACGCCTGAACTTTACCCCTATCCCCCTTATTGTGCAAGTACATACTCTGAATTTGTATATATAAGGGGTGGGGGTAAGAATTGGTATATATATATTATATATATATCTATATATATATATATATATATATATATATATATATATATATATATATATATATATATATATATATATATATATATATATATATAAGGTGGGGGGGAAGTTCATTTCCGATGTAGCCTAAATGAATGTTAAATGTGGATTCAGGATGCAATTCTGACTATAGAGGTACGCCTGAACTTTACCCCTATCCCCCTTATTGTGCAAGTACATACTCTGAATTTGTATATATAGGGGTGGGGGTAAGTTCATTTCAAACACATATGAATGTTGAATTTTGATTCTGGATCCAATTTTTACTACAGGGCTAATATTATTTCTTAGCAGCCAGAAGAGTCCGTTAGTATCCCCAATATCTTTATTGCAATTATTACAATAACTTTATCCCCAATATCAGTCTGTTGACTATGAACCAAAAATGCGTTTCTCTGAAGCAGAACTTTCAATGCTCTGAAGCAGAAAACAAAACAGAAACTCACATCTAAAAAAGTAAAATCATTCTACATTCATTGACTACAATCCAAAATGTACTAAGTCAGACAAGATGATTCTCAACCACATAATTCATGTTGGAAAGAGTCCAGACTCTGACGCACAGACTCTAACTCAGGCTTATTCATACAAAGCCTGTCTAACCTGTTTATTTGTATCAATGAGAAATTGAACTAGTAATTAAGATCAACCAAGAGCTAGGCCTCGCCCTGTTGATGCTAGGCCAAATCCAGATGATAAAGAAGAAAAACCAGATAAGTGGGGGGTTGGGGCACATAAAGAAGATGTCGACAAATTTAAGATATCTGCTGGCATTGACAAGTTCACACTGACCAAATACTTACACCTACCTCCCCTAACATGCAAATATATGGCCCAAATTATATATATGTACCCCTCTATTACGTCACTTGTCTTTGTGTTGTCTTTCGCTAAAATGGAAAAAACCGGTTCTACAGTGCGTCAATGGATGAAGGTTTCTCAAAAAAGAAGCTCATTTTTGCCAAGCTTAGCCTTAGGTATTAATTCTGAAATCTTTTCGTATTACATTGTTAATCACAAAATATTCCAAATTTTTTATATTTTATGTATTTTCTTAAGAAAGAAGCCCATTTCTGCCAAGCATAGCCTTAGCTAATTGAATGAGTGGTACATTCTTTTCGTATTGCATTGTTAATCCAGATTTTTTTTTTGCATTTTTACAGGTTTTCTTAAGACCCCTGAGCATCTTAAAATATGTCATTTTGGACTAAAATGTTTCAATCTTGAAATGTCTAAAACTAGAGATTAGTTTTTTGCCTGTTATAACCGAAAACATCTTTCAAAGCGGCCGGTTCACATCAAATGCGATGAAAACGAAAAAAATACATATAAGCATTCATGCGAAATGACTTAGTTGTATAAGCATGAAACTCATATAAATATGTATATCCCTAACATTAAAGATAATTCCTTGTTTACGACATTTCTGACAAAATCAGGATGTTAAAAAATAAAATACCGAGAAAATTCACAGCTTTAGTGAAGAATAGCGTTTTTTTTTTACACAATGAAAAGTTGGGAACTGATTCGTTTATGCCTAAAACTTACACAATTTGTTTTGTTTTGCCGTCTTATATTCCAAATTTCTAATATGTGTCACTTTTTTCCTTTTTATGCCATTAAGTCTAGGCACATGGGAATGTCTCGTTTTGACTTTAAAAGTATCCAGTTGGCAACCCTGCGTCTGTCACCCAGATACTTCTTGGTTTCAAGTGCTGTTGGTGGTCATCAATATTTATGAGTAGGGCATGCCTACCGGGTATAAAGAACGAAATTTGTTCTATTCCAAAACTGGGCAATAATATTTTTTATTTTTTTTTCCCAATCGACTTGAAAAAGTAAAGAATCTTTAAACTATAAATAGGTTGTCAAAGCTCTCGATAACTTAGGTAGGTTGACTTAGAGCTGCTATGCCACCGGATGACCTAATACCACTTTTTAATGCTTCCTAACATTGTAAGTGTCTAAACAGGTATTTTGCAGAAGTTTATTGTAAAAAAGAAAACACCTAACGCAAGATGGCGTCAGTGATTTATATTCGCACTAGTGCAAATTTCTAGTCTGATGAGTTTCCCATACTTTTAGGCCCTTTTTCTATAGGCAAGGTAATATAAAATACAATATACATCGGACCTAAGAGAATTCCCGAACGCAAGGGTGGCTCAAAGCACCCAGGCTCCGGGGGATGAGATCCCCTCATTTAAACGACTCCAAGATAATATTGTACGACTCATGAAAATTTATCATACATTTGTCCTTTATCATTTGTACTTATCTATGGAGACAAAACAGAAACTAAAGCGGAATACCTCAGGCGTAAATGTGTAACAATAAACAGCTAAATATGAATTCACCTCTTGTTCGAATTTGAGTAGTGCTGGACAGTCTTGTTTTTCTTCAGTCAATCAGAGTCAGAGGCAAGTCAGAGGCATCGGTGAGGTCTTTCTCATTTGCCAAAAACTCAAGTGAATTTAGTCATAAATGAACCATGACATTCCCTAGCAAATTATTAACAAAACTTAGCTTGCTACATATTCTTTTGGCAGTACCAACTAGAACAGGTGTTGTCACGGCCAATTTGAAAAGACGATTGGATTGATTAAACTGGCATTTGCTGGTGATTTCCGTCACTTACAAAGTTTCTGAGTCAAATGGGGCTGTGGCAAAACTGGAACAGAAATTCAAGGTCAACTTAAAGAGAAGTAGAATCTGAGGTTCTTTCTTGGTTTTGGAAACAATATTGTTGCTAATTAAATATCTGCAACCAAAACCCTTTATTTAAAGAAGGCTGAAGTAAGCAGTAAAATGACTGAAAATTGGTAAGGTAAGCTATTATCTACCATCATTGTAATCAATCTTTTCAGCAGGATTCTGAAACGTTGTCTTTAAACATGATGCATGGAGATCTCAGGCTGACTCTGAATTCGGCTGTCAAAAAGCATGAATATTGCACCGTCCCTGTGTACAATTAAATAAAAAAAAAAGTTTTTCTTAACTGAAAGTAAGAAGCGACAAAAAAACTTAAAACACAAAAATTATTCTGTATATGAAAGGGGCTCTCCCCTCATCAACGCATCACTATTTACGCTAAAGTTTGACTCTTTGTCACAATTCTACTTCTTAAAACAGTAAAATCTTTAGCGTAAAGAGAAGAAATTCTCCCTGAAAACGTCAGTATACTTCAAAATAACCAATACCATATGTAAACAATGGGCAAAGTTCATAACTTACAGCCCACCCCCCAAGAATTATGGGGGTTAATGAGTCTTCAAAGACAGTTACTAGATTTTTCGACTATGCTGAACAACATGGCTGTCTAAAAAATTTTATCCGATGACTTTAGGAAAATATCAGCGTGGGAAGGGGCCGAGTCTTAATGGGTCTAGGTGCCCTCCAATTTTTGAGTCATTTAGAAAGGGCACTTGAAATTTTAATTTCCGTTAGAATGAGCCCTCTCGCGACATTCTGGGACCACTGAGTCGATGCGATCACCCCTGTGGAAAAATTCAAAAAACAAGAGCTAAGAGCTCATACAGCACTTGTGGCATGGTCGGAAGAGCCAAGAGCTCATATGATTTGACCTCTAGCAAAATTAAAAATAAGAGCTTTGAGTCACGGGATCCTTCTAAATATCAAATTGATTAAGATCCGATCACCCATTCGTAAGAAACCTAGTTTTAATCCGGTTTCCCCCTCCAACTCCCATCATTGTCACCGGATCTGGTCAGGATTCAAAATGAGAGCTCTAAAGCACAAGATCCTTCTAGATTTCAAATTTCATTCAGATCTGATCACCCGTTCGTAAGTTACAAATACCTCATTTTTCCAATTTTTCCGAATTAATCCCCCCCCCCCCAACTTTACCAAAGAGAGCGGATCCGGTCCTGTTATGTCAGTCACCTATATTGGACTTATTCTTTCCACCAAGTTTCATCGTGACATCTCCACTTTAAGCGTTTTCCAAAATTTTCCCCCTCCCCCTAATGACACTGGATCCGGTCCGGATTTAAAACAAGAGATCTGAGTTTCGAGGTCCTTCTAAATATGAAATTTCATTAAGACAGGATCACGCTTTCGTAAGTTAAAAATTCCTCGTGTTTTTAATTTTTTAGAATTGACCCTCCCTACAACTCCCCCAAAGAGAGAAGATCCGTTCCGGTTATGTAACTTCCGTATCTAGGACTTGTGCTTATTTTTCCTATCAAGTTTTATTCCGATCCCTCCACTCTAAGCGTTTTCCGAGATTTTAGCCCCCCCCCTCCCCAACTTCCCCTAAACCAGATCCGGTACGGATTTAAAATAAGAGCTGAGACATGATATCCCTCTAAAAATCAAATTTCATTAAGATCCGATCACTCCTTCGTAAGTTAAAAATAACTCATTTTTCTCATTTTTCCGAATTAACCCTCTCCCCTCAAGTTCCCCAAAGAGAGCGGATCCGTTCCGGTTATGTCAATCAAGTATCTAAGACTTATAATTATTTTTCCCATCAAGTTTCATTCAAATCCCTCCACTCTAAGCGTTTTCCAAGATTTTAGGTTTCCCCCACCCCCGATTCCCCTCAATGTCACCAGATCAGGTCGGAATTTAAAATAAGAGCTCCGAGACACGATATCCTTCCAAACATCAAATTTCATTAAGATCCGATCGCTCCTTCGTAAGTTAAAAATACCTCATTTTCTTATTTTTCATAATTAGCCCTCATCCCCCCCAACTCCCCCGAAGAGAGCGGATCCATTCCGGTTATGTCAATCACATATCTAGGACTTATATTATTTTTACCACCAAGTTTCATCCTGATTCCTCCACTCTAAGCGTTTTCCAAGATTTTAGGATCCCCTCCCCCCAATGTCACCGGATCCGGTCGGGTTTAAAATGAGAGCTCTGAGGCACGATATGCTTCCAAACATCAAATTTCATTAAGATTCCATCACTCCTTCGTAAGTCAAAAATACCTCATTATTTAATTTCTCAGAATTAACCCTCCCCCCCACAGCTCCCCTGAAAAGAGCGGATCCGTTCCGGTTATGTCAATCATGAATCCAGGCCTTGTGCTTATTTTTCCCACCAAGTTTCATCCCGATCCATCCACTCTAAGCGTTTTCCAAAATTTTAGGTCCCCCCCTTCAGTTCCCCCCAATGTCACCAGATCCAGTCGGGATTTAGAATAAAAGCGCTGAGACACGATATCCTTCCAAACTTAAAATTTCATTAAGATCCGATCACTCGCTCATAAGTTAAAAATACCTCATTTTTCCTAACTTTTCAGAATTAACCCTCCCCCCCAACTCCTCCAAACATAGCAGATTCGTTCCGGTTATGTCAATCACGTATCTAAGACTTTTGCTTATTTTTTCCGCCAAGTTTCATCCCGATCCCTCCACTCTAAGCGTTTTCTAAGATTTTAGGTTCCCCTTTTCCAACTCCCCCAATGTCAACGGATCTAGTCGGAATTTAAAATAAGACCTCCAAGACACAATATCTTTCCAAACATCAAATTTCATTAAAATCCCATCACCCGTTCGTAAGTTAAAAATTTTGTTTTTCTGTTTTTCCTAATTAATCAGCCCCCAACCCCCCCCCCCCATATGGTCAAATCAGGAAAATTAATATTTCTAAATTAATCTGGTCCAGTCCCTGATACACCTGCCAAATTTCATCGTCCTAGCTTATCTGGAAGTGCCTAAACCAGGACCGACAGACCAACAGACAGACCGACAAAATTTGCAATCGTTATATGTCACTTGGTTAATACCAAGTGCCATAAAAAAAAAATAAAATAAAAATAAACATGCATCCGCATCAGTCATTCCATCTTTGGTAATTTCTGTTTATCCCTTGTTTGTAATTGTCAAAGTGTGTTTTTATTTCTGTTGTCTCTTTTTTTGTCTTTTCTTGATTTTTACTCTGTCTTTTTTGCCCAGGCCTTTCTGCCCAGTTTTTTTTGTGACGAGTTATAAATAAAATGATGATGATGATGATAAGTAAACAATGGGCAAAGTTCATAACTTGCAACCCTTCCCCCAGGGACTGCAGGGATTAAGTCCTACTCAAATACGTATTTATTAAGTTTTTGACTATGCTAAGCGAAATGGCTATCTTAAAATTTGGATCTGGTTAGTTTGGGAACAGTAAGTGCGAGAGGGGGCCTAGTTGCCCTCTGGTTTTTTTGGTCGCTTAAAAACAGCACTAGATTCTGAAATGTTGTCTTAAGTAATAATGCATCGAGATCAGGTTGACATCAGGTTGTCATCATGACATCTGATGAAGTCTGCCTCTGAATCGACTTCCATCCGGCAAACATTGCTACACTGTCATCTAACTCGTTGATTTCAATCTTCGATATCCATTTGCAAATTTTCTTCACAGCTTCAAGCATCTTGATTGCCTCGTTGATGTTGATCTGCCTTTTTTCAATAATTTATGTTGCTATCCTAATCTTATACATGATATTCTTCATAAACATGAGGCAGGCAGTAAACTCTTAAGTTTAGAATCCTTTTCAGAAGGCTGCTAGCTTGTGCCTTTGTCCTCGCATCGGCGTTCTTTATCTGTTTAAACTCTCCATGGCCGATACGATTGGTTGAAAAGAATGAACTACTGCTTGTATGGTTTCAGCCCTTGCAGTCCACAGAGACATGAATTGCACTATGTTGCATAATAGTGTTTAATCTGTAGGCCTGGCAGGGAATGTGAGGCAAACATCAATCAAGAAGTCAGATACTTTCAGCTGGGCTCTCTTAAATTTACCAGAGATGGTCCTTGCAGAATCATAAGACTGGAAAGCTAGTTTATTCAGAGAGATTCCTCTCCTTGAAAATGTTCCTATTATATTTTCCGTCATACCCTGCTCAGATTTGTCATTAGCTTCAAAACTGTTGCTCATTTTAAGTGTCAAATTTGCTCTTTATTTTGAGCAGATAATTTTTTTTAACTACCCTATGCTCTTTTTTAACGTAAGGAAAGCGAAAAAATAGCGGTCCATTACACCTTATAATGCGTTCCACATTAACATTTTTCCAAATAAACTGATTTTGAAACCTCAAGTAAAACTAGGAGTCTAGTTAATAGCAAAATTTCTGTCCATCCTGTTTCACCACATTTGCTCAGGTCAATTTTTTCCTCTGATATATAAGGAGCTTTTACTTTCTAAAATCTATCTGTTCAAGACGATTCTTATGTTTTAAAACTGTCAAAAGTGGTAATGAATACATTCTATACATCTGCAGAAAGGACAAAAATGGAATCATTGAAAAATAACAAAGGTAGATATACAGTGAATATAATTTCCCTAATGAAAAGGAAATCATTGGAAAAGAAAATAAATCCTAGTACTTTTATAATGATATTTACACAATAACTAGATAGGTCAACTTGGTTCTGGTTTGGTCATGGAATTTTGTAGAAGGGGACCTGCTCCAGGAATAATTTAATTGTTTTAATTTGTATTTCTAATATTGAATTGAAACTCTCCTTGCGTTTTGAATTTACATACGAACGTATGAATATTGCACCGTGCCTATGTACAACTAAATATATAAAAAAAAAGTCACAACTCTACTATTGAAGCAACTGTTCTACTTACACTACCCCACTGTCTACTTACAGTAAATGTTCAATAAGAACAGTTGCTTTGATATTCTCATTGAACAGTTGCTTTGATGTTCTCATTGAAGTAACTCTAATAGCTTCTTTTCCCTACGTGGATCAGTAGCGACAATTGTATTTATTATTATCGGTGGTGGTTTTACTTGTTTTTTAGTTTAGTGTTTATTCTTTTTATCTTGTGCTGAGGATGCCTAGTTTAGATAAATGCGAAAAGTCCACGTTATTTTAGTCATTCATTTCTTTTCTCTCTACAGGACAACAATCTCGTTTGAGTTTTTTTTTTTTTTTTTTTTTTTTTTTTTTTTTTTTTTGAGTTTTATCTCTTTGTTGTTTATCCGCCTGAAAACTTCAGTATACTTCAAAATAACTAATACTAAATGTTAGCAATGGACAAAGTTCAAGACTTACAGCCCTTTCCCCAGGAGCTGTGGGGGTTAATGCATCCTCAAAGATATATTTACTAGATTTTTCGACTATGCTGAACAAAATGGCTGTTTAAAAATCTTTATCCGGTGACGCTGGGAAAAAAGAGCGTAGGAGGGGGCCTAGTTTTAATGTTACTCCTTACTTTCAGTTGAAAAAACTTATTTTTTTATTTAGTTTCTCATTGTTTTTTAAATGATGCTGGAAAATCCAGCGGCCCCCTTCATGAAAATTTTCTTACCCTAAGATAAATTCATCAATGGAAAGATCCTCTCATGTAACCTCCAACCCCTCCCCCCCCCACAACCAGAAAAAATAACCCCTGAAAACATCAGTATGCTTCGTCTATAACCAAAACTATATGTAAACAATAGGCAAAAGTCATAACTTGCAGCCCTTCCCCCGGAGACTGTAGGGGATTAAGTCGTCCTCAAATACGTATTTATTCAGATTTTGACTTTTCATTCAGTTTTCAGTTTTCAACAAAATGGCAATCTAAAAATTTTGATCTGCTGACTTAGAGAAAACAATTGGCGTGGTAGGGGGCCTAGTTACCCTCTTATTTTTTTGGTCACTTAAAAACCTCACTAGAACTTTTAATTTTCGTTCGAATGAGCCCAGTTTTCGAAAAAGGGCTAAGAGCTCATATGCCACTTGTGACGAGGTCGGATGAGCCAAGACCTCATATGGTATGAGCTCTAGCAAAATTCTAGGAATCAATAGATTGTTTTAAAAGGAATATCAGAGGCTTAATGCGGGTCGGGATTTAATATAAAAGCTCTGAGTGACGAGGTCCTTCTAAATATCAAAATTCATTAAGATCCGATCATCCACTCGCAAGTTGAAAATACCTCAATTTTTCGAATTTTTGCTGTCCCTTCAGCCCCCCAAATGTTCGAATCGGGGAGAACGACTTTATCAAGTCAATTTGTACAGCTCTCTGACACGCCTACCAATTTCCATCGTCCTAGCACGTCCAGAAGATCCAAACTCACCAAAGCACTGAACCCCACCATCTAACTCCCCCAAAGAGAGCGGATCCAGTCCGGTTACGTCAATCAAGTATCTACGACATTTATAAGCATTCTCCAAGATTTCTGGTTTCCCCCTCCAGCTCCCACCAATATCAACAGATCTGTTCGGGATTTGAAATAAGAGTTCTGAGACATGAGTTCCATCTATATATCAAATTTCATTAAGATTCGGTCACCCGTTCTCATCTTACAAATACCAAAATTTTTCTAATTTTTCCAAATCAACAACCCCCAGCTACCCCAAAGAGAACGTATCCCTTTCAATTATGTTATCTATAACTTGTGCTTATTCTTCCCATCAAGTTTCATCCCGATATATCCACTTTAAGCATTTTCCAAGATTTCCGGTTTCCACGATTTCGGTTTCCCCCCTCCAACCCTCTATGTCCCCGGATCCGATTCGAATTGAAAATGGAGCATCTGAGACATATGATTCTTCTATATATCAAGTTTCTTTGAGATCCGATCACCCATTCGTAAGATACCTCGATTTCACATTTTCCAAGAATTCCGGCTTCCTAATCCAACTCCCTTCAATGTCACCGGACCTGGTCAGGATTTAAATTGAGAGTTTTAAAGCACAGGATCCTTCTAGATATCAAATTTCATTAAGATCTGATCACCCGTTCGTAAATTACAAATACCTCATTTCTTCTAATTTTTCAGAATTACTCCCCCCCCCCAATTCCAACAAAGAGAGCGGATCCAGTCCGGTTATGTCAGTCACCTATCTCGGACTTGTGTTTATTTTTTCCATCAAGTTTCATCCTGATCTCTCCGCTTTAAGCGTTTTCCAAGATTTTCGGTCCCCCCCCCCTAATGACACTAGACCCCGTCGGAATAAAATATAAGAGATCTAAGTTTCGAGGTCCTTCTAAATATGAAAGTCCATTAAGATACGATCACTCTTTCGCAAGTTAAAAATAACTCATTTTTTCTAACTTTTTAGAATTAACCTCCTCTCCCCCCAACTCCCCGAAAGAGAGGAAATCCTTCACCTGATAAGGTTGAAATTTAATATAAGAGCTCTGAGATATGATATCCTTCCAAACATCAAATTTTATGAAGATTCGATCATCTCCTTCGTAAGTTAAAAATACCTATTTTTTCTAATTTGTCAGTATTAACCGTCCCCCCCCACTCTCCCAAAGAGAGCGGATCTATCCCGGTTATGTAAATCACATATCTAGGACTTGTGCTTATTTTTCCCACCAAGCTTCATCCCGATCCCTCCACTCTAAACATTTTCCAAGATTTTAGGTTCCCCCCCCGCCTCAATTCCCCCCAAGGTCACCAGATTCAGTCGGGATTTAAAATAAGAGCTCTGAGACACGATATGTCATAAGTGACATATATTTATATATATATATATATATATATATATATATATATATATATATATATATATATATATATATATATATATATCTTCTATATATATAAAAATAAGTTGTCTGTCTGTCTGTGGATCAGGTGACGCCATGTTTCTGTGTCAGCTGACGTCATGAAATTAGTTGTCGTCATTTTTGCTATGACGGTGACGTCATTAATGGTATTTAAGACATGCGTTCACGGAAAAATGTTTAATTGTAAAATGACTGAAGAACCTACAATGGCAACAGCCGAGGAAGCTG
Organism: Artemia franciscana; assembly: GCF_032884065.1. Classification (NCBI taxonomy): domain Eukaryota; kingdom Metazoa; phylum Arthropoda; class Branchiopoda; order Anostraca; family Artemiidae; genus Artemia; species Artemia franciscana. The sequence goes on from NC_088874.1 coordinate 2,769,084, forward strand.
CTCAAAGAGT